>NC_053028.1:549485029-549699855 GCF_003073215.2 Triticum urartu | reverse complement strand
TGATGTGGCCACATGCCAAGACGCCAGCCTCCTCCTTGGTCATAGAACCAGGGGATGTGTATCAACAAGAGACAGTAAAAAAGGTTTACGCAGGGTCTTAATCTGAAAAGAATCCTTGGAACGGGTCCCTACTGCACGTCTGCGCCTGTGTCTCCGTTGTGCCGTATCCTGGACGGGCGCAGCACGACGTTCATCTGTAAAAAGAGAGCAACTAAGTTAAAAAAGGGGCGGGCCGAACAAAAGTTATATGAAATAAACAATGTGTAAAGTAAAATATGAGAAATTGAGCTTTATTGTCTCTTATTTTATACGTGTGAAGCCCCTAGTGCAGGGGTATATGGCCACTAAGCCTTTATCAACGATACTTTTGTGCCGGACTCGTCTATCCGTGTCCGTGGTCTTAATGACCTGTTCCGATGTTCTGACTGGTGAAGCCATTGTATTGTGGGGCTATTAAAGCGGCTGCACAATCCTCCGCTTGGGGGAGGTGTTCTCACTGCTTCCCCTTTAAGGAGATGATGCCGCGTGGACCGGGCATCTTAAGCGTAAGAGATGCATAATGCGGTATTGCATTAAAGCGGGCGAAAGCTTCGCGTCCCAGTAGTGCTTGGTAGCGACTTGAGAATGGGACGTTGTGGAAAGTCAGCTTTTCGCGATGGAAGTTATCGGCAGAGCCGAAAATAACCTCGAGCCGGAGAAAACCCATGCAATGGGTGTCCGGACCTGGCGTTACTCCTTGAAAGGAGGTTTTGCTGTGGCGAATTCTTTTTGGGTCGATCCCCATGTGGCGGATTGAGTCCTGATATATCAGGTTGAGTCCGCTGCCACCGTCCATGAGGACATTTGAAAACTGGAGTCCGCCAATTATTGGATCGAGTACCAGGGCAGTCCAGCCTGGGTTCCTGATACTTCTAGAATAATCCAGATGATCGAAGATGATTGGTTTTGACAACCAGTGGCGGGATTCCTTTGGGATAGGCCTGGGGCGCGTACCTTTATGGGCGCCGCACGTTTTGTTATGTGTAGTAAGTTTACTGTTTTTACTTCTTGTAGGAAATTCTTTTGTTTCCTGGTACTCTGCTTTTGGGGTTCGTCCTCGTCTTCGCTTGGTGTGTCAAGCCCCTTGTGTTCGGCGTTGAGTCTGGCGGATTGTTTGAAAACCCAACAATCTCCGTGGGTATGGTTAGCAGGCTTTCCGGGAGTGCTGTGTATTTGACATATCCTATCCAAGATTTTGTTTAGGTTCGATAGGTCGTCCCTGTTATCTTGGAGGGGCGGCTTTTTCGGATTTTGTCGTGAGCTTTTGAATCCGGCGCTGACTGCCGTGCTCTTCGGACTTTTTTCCTTAGTCCGGCGACGGTCCTTATTGCGTCGCGGTTTTCCGTTTCCATCCCTAGTTTCGGATGTACTTGGGTCACTGATGCTGCATCTTGCCAACCAGCTGTACTCTCCTGCGCAAAAGCGGGTCATGAGGTTTGTTAGTGCGGCCATTGTTCTTGGCTTTTCTTGGCCGAGGTGTCTGGCGAGCCATTCGTCTCGGACATTATGCCTGAAAGCTGCTAAGGCTTCAGCGTCCGGACAGTCGACTATCTGATTCTTTTTAGTAAGAAATCTATTCCAGAATTGCCGAGTTGACTCTCCGGGCTGTTGAGTTAAGTGACTAAGATCGTCTGCATCCGGAGGGCGGACATAGGTCCCTTGAAAATTTGCTCGGAAAGCGTCCTCGAGCTCTTCCCAACTTCCGATTGTGTTTTCAGGAAGGCTTTTGAGCCAATGCCGGGCTGGCCCTTTAAGCTTGAGGGGTAAGTATTTTATGGCGTGGAGGTCATCTCCTCTAGCCATATGTATGTGGAGGATATAATCCTCGATCCAGACTCCAGGGTCTGTTGTTCCATCATATGCCTCTATGTTTACGGGTTTGAATCCCACTGGAAATTCATAATCCAGGACCTCATCGGTGAAACATAGGGGGTGTGCGGCGCCCCTGTATTTGGGTGTGCCAAATTCTGATAATGGCTTTATTGCATTGCTTACAAGAGCTTGCTTTCTTGGCCCGTAAATGGACCTGGCTGGGCCATGATGCGAATCTTTAAGTGGGTCGCATGCCGGCTTAAGTGCGGCGCTGCTTGCCGCTTTATGCTGGCCATGGGGTCGTCTATCCGACTGTGTGGCTTTCTCACTTTTGGAATGCGAGGGCTCTAAGGCCTCCTCGTCGAATTTAGGCAGTAGCTTTCTCTTCGGATAGCTTTTAGTGCGGCGACTGTCGCCGTATTTTTCTGCGGTATTGATTACTTTACTCCATCTGATCCTGAGTGCATCTTCCGCAGTTTTTAGCTTCCGCTTCTGCTTTTTCAGGCTGCGTGCGGTTGCAACGAGCCGTTTTTGGAGGTTCTTCTGCTTCGTGGGCTTGTCCGGCGTAGGGTCGTCCGAAATGCCATTTTCGCCGGGGGAGGGATGTTCGGTTTCTCTATCCGGGTTGTCCTGTTGGGACGGTTGCTCTAAGGCATGCTCGTCGTCTACCGGCTCATCCTGCTCTATGGCTGGGTCTTTATCGAGGCGGGGCTTGGGTCGGCGTTTACGCCGACGCTTTGATTGTTTTTCGAGAGATCGATCCCTCTTTCCATCCCCGTTTTCCTCGTTGTTGCTTCCTTTAGGGGTATCCACCATGTACACATCGTGAGATGAGGTGGCTGTCCGATGCCCTATAGGCGTTGGTTCTTGGTTGTCTCCTGCATCGTCGTCCATACCGTCGATGTCTTCGGAGTCGAAGTCGAGCATGTCGGTTAAGTCGTCGACAGTGGCTACGAAGTGGGTGGTGGGTGGGTTTTGAATTTCTTCATCATCTGAATCACATCCTTGCTGACCGTAGTCCGGCCAGGGCTCTCCTGATAAAGAGAGAGACTTTAGCGAATTCAGGATGTCGCCGAAGGGCGAGTGCTGAAAGATGTCTGCGGCGGTGAACTCCATTATCGGCGCCCAATCGGATTCGATCGGCAGGGGCACGGGGGGCTCGGAGTTCGGAAAGGAATCCGGCTCCTTGGAGTCACGGGCCATGCGGAGTGCGGGGCTGGATTTCGGCTCGATCGCCTCTGAGATCGCAGCCCCTGAGGCAGCGTCCAACCGCTGATCCTCGATCGGCGCAGTAGGCTCCGAATCAATGGTCGGAACCGGTGCGTGTGCGGCCTCCAAGGCATTGTTCAGCGGCAGAGCTATATCATGCCCATCGAGATAGTGCGGCGCGCTTGGCTATGGCTCGAATCCGTCGATGATCAAGTCCCCGCAGGTGTCGGCCATGTAGTTTAGGCTTCCAAACCTGACCTGATGGCCAGGGGCGTAGCTTTCGATCTGCTTAAGGTGGCCAAGCGAATTGGCCCGCAGTGCGAAGCCGCCGAAGACGAAGATCTGTCCGGGGAGAAAAGTCTCACCCTGGACTGCATCGTTGCTGATGATCGAAGGAGCCATCGGGCCTAAAAGCGACGACACAGAGGAACTCTCAATGAAAGCACCAATGTTGGTGTCAAAACCGGCGGATCTCGGGTAGGGGGTCCCGAACTGTGCGTCTAGGCCGGATGGTAACAGGAGGCAAGGAACACGATGTTTTACCCAGGTTCGGGCCCTCTTGATGGAGGTAAAACCCTACATCTTGCTTGATTAATATTGATGATATGGGTATTACAAGAGTAGATCTACCACGAGATCAAGGAGGCTAAACCCTAGAAGCTAGCCTATGGTATGATTGTTGTATGATGAAGTTGTCCTACGGACTAAAACCCTCCGGTTTATATAGACACTGGAGAGGGTTAGGGTTACACAAAGTCGGTTACAATGGTAGGAGATCTTGAATATCCGCATCGCCAAGCTTGCCTTCCACGCCAAGGAAAGTCCCATCCGGACATGGGACGAAGTCTTCAATCTTGTATCTTCATAGTCCTGCAGTCCGGCTGAAGGTATAGTCCGGCTACCCGAACACCCCCTAATCCAGGACTCCCTCACATTCCTCATGGGCAAGATAACTAAAACACCGTTCTCCGGAACTATGGAGCGAGCAACAGATTTGTTGGAAATAATACATACAGATGTATGTGGTCCGATGAATGTTGAGGCTCGCGGCGGGTATCGTTATTTTCTCACCTTCACAGATGATTTAAGCAGATATGTGTATATCTACTTAATGAAACATAAGTTTGAAACATTTGAAAAGTTCAAAGAATCTCATAGTGAAGTTGAAAATCATTGTAACAAGAAAATAAAGTTTCTACGATCTGATCGTGGAGGAGAATATTTGAGTTACGAGTTTGGCCTACATTTGAAACAGTGCGGAATAGTTTCACAACTCACGCCACTCGGAACACCACAGCGTAATGGTGTGTCTGAACGTCGTAATCGTACTTTACTAGATATGGTGCAATCTATGATGTCTCTTACTGATTTACCGCTATCGTTCTGGGGTTATGCTTTAAAGACGACTACATTCACGTTAAATAGGGCACCATTGAAATCCATTGAGACGACGCCTTATGAACTGTGGTTTGGCAAGAAACCAAAGTTGTCGTTTCTTAAAGTTTGGGGCTGCTATGCTTATGTGAAAAAGCTTCAACCTGATAAGCTCGAACCCAAATCGGAGAAATGTGTCTTCATAGGATACCCAAAGAAAACTGTTGGGTACACCTTCTATCACAGATCTGAAGGCAACACTTTTGTTGCTTAATTTGGATCCTTTCTAGAGAAGGAGTTTCTCTTGAAAGAAGTGAGTGGGAGGTACTGTCGGGGATATACCCCGCGGTATGATCCGGCCGGAGTTATAACCCGGCTGGGACTTGGTAAACCGGCGGGCGTTAAGACAGGTGGTAAACCGGTTGGTGTTAAGTCAGACAGTAAACCGGCAGGTTGTTAAACCGGCTGACAGTTAAGACAGACAGGTAAAACAGACAGTTAACCCAGACGGTAAACCGGCCGGTGGTTAAACCGGCTGACAGTTAAGACAGGTGTTAAGTCAATCATAACCCAGCAGACAATGTTAAACCGGCAGACGTTAAGAAGCCCAGGAAGGGAAGTCAAAATAGTTTAAGTCTTAGTCCGATATGGACTCTACATATAACCCGCCCCTTTAACTTATATAAGGAGGGGCAGGGCTCGAGGGACAAGAAAAACAACTATTTCTAGGGCTAGACCCAAAGAGGAGAGCCGGTTTACGGCGACTCCCTCATGATGATAATGAGATCTAGCCTCAAACAACATGTAGGGTTGTTACCGGATGATGTTTCCCGGGGCCCGAAGCTGTCTAAATTACTGTCTTGTGTTGCGTCTCTCGATTCCGCTCAACCCCTCTCACGCTACCACATAGATGCGTTGGCCTCGCGACTAAGTCCTGATACTAAGGACATCTGCTGTGACAATTCCACGACAGTGACGCCCACCGTGGGGCTCACGCACGATGGTATTGAGTTCTTGAAGGCTTTGTTCGGTTACACCCTGTCTCAAGGGAATTGGAGTGGTTTTGGCAGGGATTTGACTTGTATGGGATTTAATCCCTGCCAAACCCCTTCAAAACCATGCCAACCGAAAACAGCCTCAGGAGTATCCGGTCCCCGGGCTGGCCTGCCGCTTCGTCCGGCTTCCTCCACCTGCTCGTTATGGCCTTGAGCCGCCGATTCGCGCCGCTCCGAACTTCCATAACCCGCGCGCTCGTCATTGACTTCTGCTGCAAGCGGCCTCACCTGCGACTTCCGCCGGACCGCCGCAGCCTCAATGCGCCTCCTCCGGGCTGCTACCCCGAGCCCCTGGCAGATCTCTTTGCCCTGCTTACAGGTTATTCGCCTTGCTTCACGGGTGCTCCTTTGTAACACAGCCAGCCGCCAATCTGGCCACTCCTCTTCAACCTGCCGCTGTGAGCCGCCTTGCCGGGGTACCATGACCGGCCATTTCTGCTCGAAATCGTTCCGGGGTACCCGTGCTGATGCGTCTTTGAGCCATGCTAAACCGCCGCCGGGCTGCTCCTCGATGGGTGTCGCCGTCGCCGTATTGAAGGGGTCACACACGGACTCGCCCCGCTGCTTGCGAGTCGGTTTACTACCGCCAAATCGCCATCGCCCCCACCGCTGTGGTTAAACCGGCCCCGCTTCTACTTCCGTGGCCGACACCATCGCGGATTCGCCTTAAAGCTGGCCTCGCCTCATCTACGGCAAGCTTTCAATTAGTACAAATCATTGCATGTACATGGATTCCAAAGAAAGACTGGACATAAAGTATAATCAGCTTATACACGGAGCGGAAGATCTGTTAGAAGATTGGAACACAGGGCATATGATGATCTGTTTTGTTACAATGATCTGTTTCCTATGCTAAAGACGATGGTGGTAAACCGGTTGCTTCCACTACTGCGGTCATCACAGCGCGTTGGAACCGCCCTCACTGATATGCTTCTTAGCTAGCGCCCTGAGCCGCCGCCTCCGTTGCGATCCCGGCCTCCACCTCGCCTCCGTAGCGAGCGGCCTCTCGCGCCACCGTACCAACAAGCCGTCGCCGCCTCACGCCCTCGCTGCAGTCGCCTGAGTCGCCTGCGTTTTTGAGCCGCCGTGACCCTGCTGGAGGGGCCTCGCCGTCGCGGAATCGTCTATTTTGCCGCCAGGCCGACCTTGCTTCGTTTTCAAACCGTTTCCGCTCCGGGCCTCTACTCCGAGTCGTCGTCGCGATTTCGAGCTGGTTCCAAGTGACCTTGACTCGGCCTCCTCTGCCTCTGCCACCCGCCGACCCGCGCGCGGAGCAACGCCCTCTGCTCTGCATTGTTCTGCCGCCCGTGTGGATTTGAGATGAGGCCCTTGACCGTCCTTCTCCGGCCGTGTTCTAAGTCGCTGGCCGCCTCGACGCCTAAGCCGCCGCGGCCCTCCGCTGCCGCACTTCGCCTCCGCAGCCGCGCGCTTCGGCCGCGCTTCCGCTCCACTGCGGCCGGCTCCGGAGCCCCGCGAGCTGGCATGTTCGCCTCGCTGCCAGTGAGCCGGCGCCTTCGCCGTTTGACCTCTCTCCGAGCTGCTTCCGACGCGTGGTGCCTTGGCCCCGCCTCGCCACGTTGGGTCGCTACCGCTACTGCAGCGTGCTTCGCCTCCTGTGTCACTATGGCCGCCTTGCCTCTAGGCTGCTGAGCCGCCGCTGTACTCATCATCTCCGCCGGAGCAGGCCTGCCTCAACTCGCCTCCGCCTCGATGTCCGCCGAGCCTCATTTGCATTAGCAGCAGCAGCTCCGGTCAAGTGTCCTAGTTTTCACCCCGTGTCGCGCCGTTTCTACTGCGGCCGCCTCCGAGCGCCCTCGCTGCCTCTGTCAGGCCCTGCTTGCTCAACCCGCCGCCATTGAGCTGCCGTCGCGCTCACCTCTGCATCAACCCGGCTCTGCCGTGCGTCGTTACCGCGCTGGGTTGCCGCTCCAGTCTCGAGCCGCAGCTTCCGACGAGCGCCTCGCGCTGCTGCCTCCTTTGGCGTTGCCCCTGCATTGGGCGTCGCCCGCTCCATACCGCACCGAGCTACTGATGTCTGTGTGGTGTTGCAGATTGCCAAGGGTCAGGTCTTGAGGCCACAAGTAAAAGCTAAGTCAACAAGGCGTTTGTTTGTGCTGCTGCTTTCCACCTTGTCACACAAGGGGTCAATAGAGTTGGTACTGCTCGTTGATGTGCATGTTTCTACTGCTCATTTCAAAGCCTCGAAGAATTTCCACTACTACGAAGTATGCAAACCAATAGACATCAATCATGGAGTGGTCATCTGGTACTAGTTGAGCGAATCAAATTCAGTTACGGGGTGGTACTCGTGGAGTATTGTCTACATAAAGGCCAAATTAACAAGGACACACACGTTCGATGCACTGCTCGAGGGCCATGACCCACTTAAAAACTGGATGGATGCGTGGTTATTTGTTTGGATGTGAAGGCCATCACTCGGTCAAATTGACGTGGAGTCACTTCATCCGAAGAATACATCAGGTGATACCCATCCTATTTATTTCATCTGTATATAATAATCTATCTGCGAACAGTTACTCTACTTTGCAATATTTTAGGCAGGACAATTATTCATTATAACCATGGTTTATATCATGAGTACGGAGCACGCGCTGGCAACGTCCTGCCCGGTGTTCGTCCGTGCCACATTACACGGTGAATGGACGCGTGCAAGACGCCGCCCTTACGGCCCGGTTTACATCAGCTTGTCAGGACCGCGCCTGCGTTTGACTCGCCCGTCCGAACCGGCTTACAACATCGAGGGCGGCCCGTTTGTCTGTTCCCGTGGCCGACTCGGCCGTGATTGATTTCAGCTTCACCATGGTGATGATCAACTCGGCGGTGGATAATTACTGGCCTAACACATGAGGTGAAATCCATCAAATATATTATATATTATATATTGCTTTCTTTAAAAAAAAGAGCAATTACTCCGGCATGAAAAGTCATCTAATGCAGGACCCTAAACCGCCATATTGGTGCAAATTTAAAGGCCGTCAGAAAATTTCCGGCTTAAAAAGAAGGATTCTGGTTTATAATCCGGCTCAAGGGAAAGCTATATCCCGAAAAGCTTTGAAGCTCTCGGTATCCAGTTTAAGAATTTCCGGTTCAAAAAGAATAAATCTCTCGCAGGTTTGAGTTCTCAGAAAAAGATTACGGGGACTAAAGAGAGTCTGTTGCAGAGCACAGCTCAAACATAGGTGCCCCTTGAGCACAGCTCAGAATATCATTTGGGGGCTTCCTGTCAAACATAGGTGTATTCATCAAAGAGAACATAGCTACTACCCTCTTGATCCGACTATCAAGCCAATATTATCATAAGAGCACAGCTCTGGTTATTTTGGTAATCCGGCTATCAAGCCAATATTATCATAAGGGGCCAAAGAGAGTCTACTGCACAATACATCTCAAACATGGGTATCCCTTGAGCACAACTCACAATATCACTTGGGGGCTATGTTCGAACCATAGTCACACCTCTTGATAGGCTTAAAGCCACCAGGGAAATCACTTGGGGGCTCTGGTCGTATTCGAACCATAGCTTATACCCTCTTGATCAGCATAAGGGCACTAGGGAAATCACTTGGGGGCTCTGGTCGTATCCGAACCATAGCTACACCTCTTGATAGGCATAAGGCCACCAAGGAAATCACTTGGGGGCTCTGGTCGTATTCGAACCATAGCTACACCTCTTGATAGGCATAAGGCCACCAAGGAAATCACTTGGGGGCTATGGGTTCGAACCATAGTTACATCTCTTGATAGGCATAAGGGCACCAGGGAAATCACTTGGGGGCTTGGTCGTATTCGAATCATAGCTACACCTCTTGATCGGCGCAATGCCACAATTATGACTACATGGGGGCTCTAGGTCGTATCTGAACCATAGCTTAAACCCTCTTCATCATACATATACATCATCATATATTGCATCATACGTTGCATCATCATTACATCATCATAGCATGTATCATATGTGCATGGATATACCGGCTTATATGACAGGAACCGTTTTTTCAAACCAGGTTATATTATTCAAAATCTTTAATAGCCAACACGGCTGGATTTTATTATGGTTATCAATAACCAGTATTATGATTAAGGTTTTCAAAGTCGCTTCAGCGCAATGGATATCATTTTATCAATGGATATGATTTATTCTACAATGGAAGGAATAGTCCCGAGTCGCTGCAGGCTTACGACCCGGCACTTGGGGGCTACATTATTCAAGTTGGGATTACATCAAATACACAAGTCTCATGTCGCTGCAAGCATGCACCGTGACACTTGGGGGCTAATGCAAAGTCATTGTTTGCTCACTTATTGGAGACCCGACTCATCACATCGTAATGAGCCGGCCCTTGGGGGCTACCAATTGCTCCTGTCAACAATTCAAGGTACACAAATTTTCATCTATTATTGAAGGATCCACTACTCAGTGGGTAAAGCACAAAGCTCTCAACCTTGTGGACGTGGGTTCAAGCCCCATGATGGGGGTTACATCGTATAATGTTATTCTCAATAAAGTATACATAAAGTCCCAGCTCAATATTATCTTATTAAGCCGGCCCTTGGGGGCTATACGTTGCTATTCAAAGTCTACATGATTATATTTACAAAGTCCCTGCTCCTTATTGCATAATGACCCGGCCTTTGGGGGCTACACTGGTTGAAGTTTTTATTGGCATCATGCAATTACAAGTCCCAGGTTGCTGCAAGCAGGACAACCCGGCACTTGGGGGCTATATATGTGGAATACTCATTTCTGACTGGTGATTGAGATGAACAAACTGGATTTCTTCAAAGCTTGTGACATTCATATTGAAGCAAGTCTTAAGTTTTTGCTATGCTACCTTCTTAAGACTTGGGGGCTACAAGTGATAGGCATATAAGAGGTATATTTTCAAGCTTGATGTTAACTACAATTAGGACCAGGTGCCATCAATATTTGTAAACCGGCAACGATAAACCGGCAAGTTTAAGTCTTAAACCGACAAAGTTCTACATTCTTCAACCGACAAAGTTCTACATTCTTAAATCGGCAAAGTTCTAAATTCTTAAACCGGCAAGTTCTACACCGGCTGAAGATCAAATGAGTATTTCAAAGGCCAATATTTTTGTTAAGCATTGGGAGCTGAAGTCAAAGGAGTTATTCTTCACAATATTTCTCCGTGACAAACCAATGTCAGCAAATCGATTATGAAGCTGGTCCATTGACTCAGATTTTATAGAAGAGGGAAGTGACAAGGACTTAAGGATGATCAGGTTCAGTTTAACATGGATAAATCCAAATTAAACTGGGGGCTAATGTCGGGGATATAGCCCGTGGTATGATCCGGCCGGAGTTATAACCCGGCTGGGACTTGGTAAACTGGCAAGCGTTAAGACAGGTGGTAAACCGGTTGGTGTTAAGTCAGACGGTAAACCGGCTGACAGTTAAGACAGACAGGTAAAACAGACAGTTAACCCAGACGGTAAACTGGCCGATGGTTAAACCGGCTGACAGTTAAGACAGGTGTTAAGTCAATCATAACCCGGCAGACAATGTTAAACCGGTAGCCAATGTTAAACTGGCAGACAATGTTAAACCGGCCGACAATGTTAAACCGGCAGACGTTAAGAAGCCCAGGAAGGGAAGTCAAAATAGTTTAAGTCTTAGTCCGAGATGGACTCTACATGTAACCCGCCCCTTTAACTTATATAAGGAGGGGCAGGGCTCCCCAAAGAGGGACAAGAAAAACAACTATCTCTAGGGCTAGACACAAAGAGGAGAGCCGGTTTACGGTGACTCCCTCATGATGATAATGAGATCTAGCCTCAAACAGCATGTAGGGTTGTTACCGGATGATGTTTCCTGGGGCCCAAAGCTGTCTAAATCCCTGTCTTGTGTTGCATCTCTCGATTCCGCTCAACCCCTCTCAAGCTACCACATAGATGCGTTGGCCTCGTGACTAAGTCCTGGCACTAAGAACATCTGCTGTGACAATTCCATGACAGGTACCAAAGTAATCCAGGAGTGGATCACTGGACAGCGGTCAAGAGCATCCTGAAATACCTGAAAAGGACTAAAGATATGTTTCTTGTTTATGGAGGTGACAAAGAGCTCGTCGTAAATGGTTACGTCGATGCAAGCTTTGACACTGATCCGGACGATTCTAAATCACAAACCGGATACGTATTGACATTGAACGGTGGAGCTGTCAGTTGGTGCAGTTCTAAACAAAGCGTTGTGGTGGGATCTACGTGTGAAGCGGAGTACATAGCTGCTTTGGAAGCAGCAAATGAAGGAGTCTGGACGAAGGAGTTCATATCGATCTAGGTGTCATACCTAGTGCATCGGGTCCAATGAAAATCTTTTGTGACAATACTGGTGCAATTGCCTTGGCAAAGGAATCCAGATATCACAAGAGAACCAAGCACATCAAGAGACGCTTCAACTCCATCCGGGAATAAGTCCAGGTGGGAGACATAGAAATTTACAAGATACATATGGATCTGAATGTTGCAGATGTTGGGGAACGTAGCAGAAATTCAAAATTTTCCTACGTGTCACCAAGATCTATCTATGGAGAAACCAGCAACGAGGGGAAGGAGAGTGCATCTACATACCCTTGTAGATCGCTATGCGGAAGCGTTCAAGAGAACGGGGTTGAAGGAGTCGTACTCGTCGTGATCCAAATCACCGGAGATCCTAGTGCCGAACGGACGGCACCTCCGCGTTCAACACACGTACAGCCCGGTGACGTCTCCCATGCCTTGATCCAGCAAGGAGACAGGGAGAGGTTGAGGAAGACTCCATCCAGCAACAGCACAATGGCGTGGTGGTGATGGAGGAGCGTGGTACTCCAGCAGGGCTTCGCCAAGCACCGCAAGAGATGAGGAGGAGAGAGGTAGGGTTGCGCCAGGGAGAGATCAAATCGTGTGTCTTGCAGCCCCCAATACCTCAAGTATATATAGGGGAAGGGGAGGGGCTGTGCCCCCATCTACGGTTGCCTCCCTAGGGGTGGCGGCTGCCCCCAAACCCATCTAGGGTTGCAGCCAAGGGGGAGAGAGGGAGAGCGCACCTAGGGTGGGCCTTAAGGCCCATCTGCCCTAGGGTTTGCCCCCCTCCCCTCTAGGAGGTGCCTTGGGCCTTGGTGGGAAGCGCCCCAGCCCACCTAGGGGCTGGTCCCTTCCCACTATTGGCCCATGTATGCCTCCGGGGCCCGTGGCCCCTCCCGGTGGACCCCCGGACCCCTCCGGTGGTCCCGGTACACTACCGGTGATGCCCGAAACACTTCCGGTGGCCAAAACCATACTTCCCATATATCAATCTTTACCTCTGGACCATTCTGTAACTCCTCGTGACATTTGGGATCTCATCTGGGACTCCGAACAACATTCGGTAACCACATACAAACTTCCTTTATAACCTAGCGTCATCGAACCTTAAGTGTGTAGACCCTACGGGTTCGGGAACCATGCAGACATGACCGAGACGTTCTCCGGTCAATAACCAACAGCGGGATCTGGATACCCATGTTGGTTCCCACATGTTCCACGATGATCTCATCGGATGAACCACGATGTCGAGGATTCGATCAATCCCGTATACAATTCCCTTTGTCTAGCGGTATTGTACTTGCCCGAGATTCGATCGTCGGTATCCCGATACCTTGTTCAATCTCGTTACCGGCAAGTCTCTTTACTCGTTCCGTAACACATCATCCCGTGATCAACTCCTTGATCACATTATGCACATTATGATGATGTCCTACCGAGTGGGCCCAGAGATACCTCTCCGTTTACACGGAGTGACAAATCCCAGTCTCGATTCGTGCCAACCCAACAGACACTTTCGGAGATACCTGTAGTGTACCTTTATAGCCACCCAGTTACGTTGTGACGTTTGGCACACCCAAAGTATTCCTACGGTATCCGGGAGTTGCACAATCTCATGGTCTAAGGAAATGATACTTGACATTAGAAAAAGCTTTAGCATACGAACTACACGATCTTTGTGCTAGGCTTAGGATTGGGTTTTGTCCATCACATCATTCTCCTAATGATGTGATCCCGTTATCAATGACATCCAATGTCCATGGTCAGGAAACCGTAACCATCTATTGATCAACGAGCTAGTCAACTAGAGGCTTACTAGGGACATGGTGTTGTCTATGTATCCACACATGTATCTGAGTTTCCTGTCAATACAATTATAGCATGGATAATAAACGATTATCATGAACAAGGAAATATAATAATAATAACTAATTTATTATTGCCTCTAGGGCATATTTCCAACAGTCTCCCACTTGCACTAGAGTCAATAATCTAGTTCACATCGCCATGTGATTAACACTCACAGGTCACATCGCCATGTGACCGACATCCAAAGAGTTTACTACTGTCACTAAACTAGTTCACATCATCATGTGATTAAGACTCAATGAGTTTTGGGTTTGATCATGTTTTGCTTGTGAGAGAGGTTTTAGTCAACGGGTCTGCAACATTCAGATCCGTATGTACTTCGCAAATCTCTAGGTCATATTATAAATGCTGCTTCCACGCTCCACTTGGAGCTATTCCAAATGGTTGCTCCACTATACGTATCCGGTTTGCTACTCAGAGTCATTCGGATAGGTGTTAAAGCTTGCATCGATGTAACCCTTTACACCGAACTCTTTATCACCTCCATAATCGAGAAACATGTCCTTATTACTCCAAGGACAATTTTGACCGCTATCTGGTGATCCACTCCTGGATCACCTTTGTACCCTCTTGCCAGACATGTGGCAAGGCACACATCAGGTGCGGTACTCAGCATGGCATACCGTATAGAGCCTATGACAAAAGCATAGGGGACGACATTCGTCCTTTCTCTTTCTTCTACCGTGGTCGAGCTTTAAGTCTTAACTTCATACCTTACAACTCAGGCAAGAACTCCTTCTTTGACTGATCCATCTTGAACACCTTCAAGATCATGTCAAGGTATGTGCTCATTTGAAAGTACCATTAAGCGTTTTGATCTATCCTTATAGATCTTGATGCTCAACGTTCAAGTAGCTTAATCCAAGCTTTCCATTGAAAAACACTTTTCAAATAACTCTGCATGCTTTCTAGAAATTCTACATCATTTCCGATCAACAACATGTTAACAACACATACTCATCGGAAATTCTATAGTGCTCCCACTCACTTCTTTGGAAATACAAGTTTCTCATAAACTTTTTATACACCCAAAATCTTTGATCATCTCATCAAAGCATACATTCCAACTCCGAGATGCTTACTCCAGTCCTTAGAAGGATTGCTGGAGCTTTGCATACTTATTAGCATCTTTCAGGATTGACAAAACCTTCCGGTTGTATCACATATAACCTTTCCTCAAGAAAATCGTCGAGGAAATAATGTTTTGACATCCTATCTGCAAGATTTCATAAATAATGCAGTAATCGCTAATATAATTCCAACAGACTCTTAGCATCGCTACGAGTGAGAAAGTCTCATCATAGTCAACTCCTTGAACTTGTCGAAAAAAAATCTTAACAAGTCAAGCTTTCTTAATGGTGATGCATACCATCATTGTCCGTCTTCCTTTTAAAATCCATCTGTACTCAATAGCCTTACGACCATCGAGCCATTCTGCCAAAGTCTACACTTTGTTTTCATACATGGATCCTCTCTCAGATTTTATGGCCTCGAGCCATTTATCGGAATCCGGGCCCACCATCGCTTCTCCATAGCTCATAGGTTCATTGTTGTCTAGCAACATGACTTCCAAGACAGGATTACATACCACTCTGAAGTAGTACGCATCCTTGTCATCCTACGAGGTTTGTTAGTGACTTGATCTGAAGTTTCATGATCACTATCATAAGCTTCTACTTCAATTGGTGTAGGTGCCACAGGAACAACTTCCTGTGCCCTGCCACACACTAGTTGAAGAGACGGTTCAACAACCTCATCAAGTCTCCACCATCCTCCCACTCAATTCTTTCGAGAGAAACTTTTCCTCGAGAAAGGACCCGATTCTAGAAACAATCCCTTATTGATTTCGGTTCTGAGACAGGAGGTATACCCAACTGTTTGGGGTGTCCTATGAAGATGCACTTATCCGCTTTGGGTTCGAGCTTATCAGCCTGAAACTTTTCCACATAAGCGTCGCAGCCCCAAACTTTTAAGAAATGACAGCTTAGGTTTCTCTAAACCATAGTTCATACGGTGTCATCTCATCGGAATTACGTGGTGCCCTATTTAAAGTGAATGTGGTTGTCTCTAATGCCTAACCCATAAACTATCGTGGTTATTCAATAAGAGACATCATGGTATGCATCATATCCAATAGGGTGCAGTTATGATGTTCGGACACACCATCACACTATGGTGTTCTAGGCTGTATTAGTTGTGAAACAATTTCCACAATGTCTTAATTCTGTGACGAACTCGTAATTCAGATATTCATCTCTATGATCATATCATAGATCTTTTATCCTCTTGTCACGACGATCTTTCAACTTCACCCTAAAATTACTTGAACCTTTCAATAATTCAGACTCATGATTCATCAAGTAAATATACTCAACATCTACTCAAATCATCTGTGAAGTAAGAACATAACGATATCCACTACATGCCCCGGCACTCATTGGACTGCACACACCAAAATGTATTACTTCCAACAAGTTGCTTTCTAGTTCTATTTTACTGAAAACGAGGCTTTCAGTCATCTTGCCCATGTGGTATGATTTGCATGTCTCAAGTGATTCAAAATCAAGTGAGTCCAAACGGTCCATTTGCATGGAGTTTCTTCATGCATATATACCAATAGACATGGTTCGCATGTCTCAAACTTTTCAAAACGAGTAAGCCCAAAGATCCATCAACATGGAGCTTCTTCATGCGTTTTATACCGATATGACTTACATGGCAGTGCCACAAGTAGGTGGTACTATCATTACTATCTTATATCTTTTGGCATGAACATGTGTATCACTACGATCGAGATTCAATAAACCATTCATTTTAGGTGCAAGACCATTGAAGGTATTATTCAAATAAACAGAGTAACCATTATTCTCCTTAAATGAATAACCGTATTGCGATAGACATAATCCAATCATGTCTATGCTCAACGCAAACACCAATCTTGATGGTACAGGGAGCGTACGATATTTGATCAACCTTGGAAATACTTCCAACACATATCGTCATCTCACCTTTAGCTAGTCTCCGTTTATTCCATAGCTTTTATTTTGAGTTACTAACACTTAGAAACCGAACCGGTATCTAATACCCTGGTGCTACTAGGGGTACTAGTAAAGTACACATTAACATAATGTATATCCAATATACTTCCATCGACCTTGCCAGCCTTCTTATCTACCAAGTATCTAGGGTAATTCTGCTCCAGTGGCTGTTCCCTTTATTACAGAAGCACTTAGTCTCGGGTTTGGGTTCAACCTTGGGTTTCTTCACTAGAGCAGCAGCTGATTTGCCGTTTCATGAAGCATCCCTTTTTGCCCTTGCCCTTCTTGAAACTAGTGGTTTCACCAACCATCAACAATTGATGCTCCTTCTTGATTTCTACTTTTGTGGTGTCAAACATCGCGAATATCTCAAGGATCATCATATATGTCCCTGATATATTATAGTTCATCATGAAGCTCTAGTAGCTTGGTGGTAATGCGTTCGGAGAAACATCACTGTCTCATCTGGAAGATCAACTCCCACTCGATTCAAATGATTGTTGTACTCAGACAATCTGAGCACAAGCTCAACAATTGAGCTTTTCTCCCTTAGTTTGCAGGCTAAGAAAATCGTCGGAGGTCTTATACCTCTTGACGTGGGCACGAGCCTGAAATCCCAATTTCAGCCCTCGAAACATCTCATATGTTTCGCAACGTTTAAAAACGTCTTCGGTGCCTCAACTCTAAACCGTTTAACTGAACTATCACGAAGTTATCAAAATGTGTATGTCAGATGTTCGCAACATCCACAGACGACGTTCGAGGTTCAGCACACTGAGCGGTGCATTAAGGACATAAGCCTTCTATGAAGTAATGAGGACAATCCTAAGTTTACGGACCTAGTCCGCATAATTGCTACTATCAACTTTCAACTAAATTTTCTCCAGGAACATATCTAAACAGTAGAACTGAAGCGCGAGCTATGACATAATTTGCAAAGATCTTTTTGACTATATTCAGGATAATTAAGTTCATCTTATGAACTCCCGCTCAGATAGACATCCCTCTAGTCATCTAAGTGATTACATGATCCGAGTCAACTAGGCCATGTCCGATCATCACGTGAGATGACCTAGTCAACATCGGTGAACATCTTCATGTTGATCGAATCTACCATACGACTCATGCTCGACCTTTCGGTCTCTTGTGTTCCGAGGCCATGTCTGTACATGCTAGGCTCGTCAAGTCAACCTAAGTGTTTCGCGTGTGTAAATCTGTCTTACACCCGTTGTATGTGAACGTTAGAATCTATCACACCCGATCATCACGTGGTTCTTCGAAACAATGAACTGTCGCAACGGTGCACAGTTAGGGGGAACACTTTCTTGAAATTATTATGAGGGATCATCTTATTTACTACCGTCATTCTAAGTAAACAAGATGCAAAAACATGATAAACATCACATGCAATCAAATAGTGACATGATATGGCCATCATCACTTTGCTCCTCTTGATCTCCATCTTCGGGGCTCCATGATCATCATCGTCACCGGCATGACACCATGATCTCCATCATCATGATCTCCATCATCGTGTCTCCATGAAGTTGCTCGTCAACTATTACTTCTACTACTATGGCTAACGCTTTAGCAATAAAGTAAAGTAATTACATGACGTTTAAGTTGACACGCAGGTCATAAATAAATAAAGACAACTCCTATGGCTCCTGCCGGTTGTCATACTCATCGACATGCAAGTCGTGATTCCTATTACAAGAACATGATCAATCTCATACATCACATATCATTCATCAAATTCTTCTTGGCCATATCACATCACATAGCATACCCTGCAAAAACAAGTTAGACGTCCTCTAATTGTTGTTTTCTTGTTTTACGTGGCTGCTATGGGTTTCTAGCAAGAACGTTTCTTACCTATGCAAAAACCACAACGTGATATGCCAATTGCTATTTACCCTTCATAAGGACCCTTTTCATCGAATCCGTTCCGACTAAAGTGGGAGAGACAGACACCCGCTAGCCACCTTATGCAACTAGTGCATGTCAGTCGGTGGAACCAGTCTCACGTAAGAGTACGTGTAAGGTCGGTCTGGGCCGCTTCATCCCACAATACCGTCAAAACAAGATTGGACTAGTAACGGTAAGAATATTGAACAAAATCAACGCCAACAACTACTTTGTGTTCTACTCGTGCATAGAATCTACGCAATAGACCTAGCTCTGATACCACTGTTGGGGAACGTAGCAGAAATTCAAAATTTTCCTACGTGTCACCAAGATCTATCTATGGAGAAACCAGCAACGAGGGGAAGGAGAGTGCATCTACATACCCTTGTAGATCGCTATGCGGAAGCATTCAAGAGAACGGGGTTGAAGGAGTCGTACTCGTCGTGATCCAAATCACCGGAGATCCTAGTGCCGAACGGACGGCACCTCCGCGTTCAACACACATACAGCCCGGTGACGTCTCCCATGCCTTGATCCAGCAAGGAGAGAGGGAGAGGTTGAGGAAGACTCCATCCAGCAGCAGCACAACGGCGTGGTGGTGATGGAGGAGCGTGGTACTCCAGCAGGGCTTCGCCAAGCACCGCAAGAGACGAGGAGGAGAGAGGTAGGGCTGCGCCAGGGAGAGATCAAATCGTGTGTCTTGCAGCCCCCAATACCTCAAGTATATATAGGGGAAGGGGAAGGTCTGTGCCCCCATCTAGGGTTGCCTCCCTAGGGGTGGCGGCTGCCCCCAAACCCATCTAGGGTTGCGGCCAAGGGGGAGAGAGGGGGGGCGCACCTAGGGTGGGCCTTAAGGCCCATCTGCCCTAGGGTTTGCCCCCCTCCCCTCTAGGAGGCGCCTTGGGCCTTGGTGGGAGGCGCCCCAGCCCACCTAGGGGCTGGTCCCTGCCCACTATTGGCCCATGTATGCCTCCGGGGCCCGTGGCCCCTCCCAGTGGACCCCCGGACCCCTCCGGTGGTCCCGGTACACTACCGGTGATGCCCGGGACACTTCCGGTGGCCAAAACCATACTTCCTATATATCAATCTTTACCTCCGGACCATTCCGGAACTCCTCGTGACGTCCGGGATCTCATCCGGGACTCCGAACAACATTCGGTAACCACATACAAACTTCCTTTATAACCCTAGCGTCATCGAACCTTAAGTGTGTAGACCCTACGGGTTCGGGAACCATGCAGACATGACCGAGACGTTCTCCGGTCAATAACCAACAGCGGGATCTGGATACTCATGTTGGTTCCCACATGTTCCACGATGATCTCATCGGATGAACCACGATGTCGAGGATTCGATCAATCCCGTATACAATTCCTTTTGTCTAGCAGTATTATACTTGCCCGAGATTCGATCGTCGGTATCCCGATAGCTTGTTCAATCTCGTTACCGGCAAGTCTCTTTACTCGTTCCGTAACACATCATCCCGTGATCAACTCCTTGATCATATTGTGCACATTATGATGATGTCCTACCGAGTGGGCCCAGAGATACCTCTCCGTTTACACGGAGTGACAAATCCCAGTCTCGATTCGTGCCAACCCAACAGACACTTTTGGAGATACCTGTAGTGTACCTTTATAGCCACCCAGTTACGTTGTGACGTTTGGCACACCCAAAGTATTCCTACGGTATCCGGGAGTTGCACAATCTCATGGTCTAAGGAAATGATACTTGACATTAGAAAAAGCTTTAGCATACGAACTACACGATCTTTGTGCTAGGCTTAGGATTGGGTCTTGTCCATCACATCATTCTCCTAATGATGTGATCCCGTTATCAACGACATCCAATGTCCATGGTCATGAAACTGTAACCATCTATTGATCAACGAGCTAGTCAACTAGAGGCTTACTAGGGACATGGTGTTGTCTATGTATCCACACATGTATCTGAGTTTCCTATCAATACAATTATAGCATGGATAATAAATGATTATCATGAACAAGGAAATATAATAATAATAACTAATTTATTATTGCCTCTAGGGCATATTTCCAACAGCAGACCCGTTGACTAAGCCTCTTCCACAAGCAAAACATGATCAGCACCAAGGCTCCATGGGTGTTAGAATCATTACTGTGTAATCTAGATTATTGACTCTAGTAAAAGTGGGAGACTCAAGGAAATATGCCCTAGAGGCAAAAATAAAGTTATTATTTATTTCCTTATATCACGATAAATGTTTATTATTCATGATAGAATTGTATTTACCGGAAACATAACACTTGTGTGAATACATAAACAAACAGAGTGTCACTAGTATGCCTCTACTTGACTAGCTCGTTAATCAAAGATGGTTATGTTTCCTAGCCATTGACATGAGTTGTCATTTGATTAATAGGATCACATCATTAGGAGAATGATGTGATTGACTTGACCCATTCCGTTAGCTTAGCACACAATCGTTTAGAATTCTGATATTGCTTTCTTCATGACTTATACATGTTCCTATGACTATGAGATTATGCAACTCCCATTTACTGGAGGAACACTTTATGTGCTACCAAACTTCACAACGTAACTGGGTGATTATAAAGGTGCTCTATAGGTGTCTCCGAAGGTACTTGTTGGGTTGGCGTATTTCGAGATTAGGATTTGTCACTCCGATTGTCGGAGAGGTATCTCTGGGCCCACTTGGTAATGCACATCACTATAAGCCTTGCAAGCATTGCAACTAATGAGTTAGTTGCGGGATGATGTATTACAAAACGAGTAAAGAGACTTGTCGGTAACGAGATTGAACTAGATATGAAGATACCGACGATCAAATCTCGGGCAAGTAACATACCAATGACAAAGGGAAAAACGTATGCTGTTATGCGGTTTGACCGATAAAGATCTTCGTAGAATATGTAGGAGCCAATATGAGCATCCAGGTTCCGCTATTGGTTATTGACCGGAGACGTGTCTCGGTCATGTCTACATAGTTCTCGAACCCGTAGGGTCCGCACGCTTAAAGTTCGATGTCGGTTATATTATGAGTTTATGTGTTTTGATGTACCGAAGGTAGTTCGGAGTCCCGAATATGATCACGGACATGACGAGGAATCTTGAAATGGTTGAGACATAAAGATTGATATATTGGAAGCCTATATTTGGATATCGGAAGTGTTTCGGGTGAAATCGGGATTTTACCGGACTACCGAGGGTTACCGGAACCCCCCGGAGGTTTAATGGGCCAAGATGGGCCTTAGTGGAGAAGAGGAGGGGTGGACAGGGCAGGCCGCGTGCCCCCTCTCCCTCTAGTACGAATTGGACAAGGAGGGGGGTGGCGCCCCCCTTTCCTTCCTCTCTCCCTCCTCCTTCCCCCTTATCCTACTCCAACTAGGAAAGGAGGGAGTCCTACTCCCGGTGGGAGTAGGACTCCTCCCTGGCGCGCCTCCTCCTGGCCGGCCGCCTCTCCCCCCTTGCTCCTTTATATACGGGGTCAGGGGGCACCTCTAGACACAACAATTGATCTCTTGGATCTCTTAGCCGTGTGCGGTGCCCCCCTCCACCATAGTCCACCTCGATAATATCGTAGCGGTGCTTAAGCGAAGCCCTGAGTCGGTAGAACATCATCATCGTCACCACGCCGTTGTGCTGATGGAACTCTCCCTCAAGGCTCGGCTGGATCGGAGTTCGAGGGACGTCATCGAGCTGAACGTGTGCTGAACTCGGAGGTGCCGTACGTTCGGTACTTGATCGGTCAGATCGTGAAGACGTACGACTGCATCAACCGCGTTGTGCTAACGCTTCCGCTTTCGGTCTACGAGGGTACGTGGACAACACTCTCCCCTCTCGTTGCTTGCATCACCATGATCCTGTGTGTGCGTAGGAAAATTTTGAAATTACTACATTCCCCAACACAAAACTGCCCTAAATGGGACAAATTTTTTACCACTACATGTTGATGCCGCTCCATGATAGCATGCCAAGTTTCATGAATTTCAGACGAGTTTTGGATTTACTAGAATTTAAAAACCAGGCATCTCAACATTTTGTCGGCAATCAACAATGCCCTGGTGTTTGAATTTCATTCCCATCTCTTGCATGGGACCTAGAAATTCACCCAAGGACACACATGTGATTTTTCAACTAACTTTGGTGCACTGGAGCATGTGCTTGTAGTTCAAATTTGAATTATGTACATAAAATGCCTAGAAAACCCATTAATGTATAAAAAAGGCCAAACGAACCCCGAAAAATCCCAAGATTAAACACAGCACTCCTTTTGTTCTATGTTGACACTAGAAATTTTTTGAAAGCAATAAAAGGCAACGGATATCGTTCCGTCCTCAAAGGTGGCACGTTCCCTACCGAAACCATCACGCTTGTTGTGAGAAGCTCTGGTTTGTGAGAAGCTCTGGTTTGTGAGAGGCTTATACCCAAACCTGCCCCAAATGGGACAAATGTTTTACCACGACATGTTGATGCTACTCCATGATAGCATGCCAAGTTTCATGAATTTCAGTCGAGTTTTGGATTTGCTAGAATTTAAAAACCAGGCATCTCAACATTTTGCCAGCAATCAACAGTGCCCTGGTGTTTGAGTTTAATTCCCATCTCTTGCACGGGACCTAGAAATTCACCCAAGGACACACATGTGATTTTTCAACCAACTTTGGTGCACTGGAGCATGTGCTTGTAGTTCAAATTTGAATTATGCACATAAAATGCCTAGAAAACATAGTTAATGTATAAAAAAGTCCAAACAAACCCCAAAAATTCCAAGATTAAACACAACACTCCTGTTGTTCTATGTTGACACTAGAAATTTTTTGAAACAATAAGAGGCGACGGATATCATTCCGTCCCCAAAGGTGGCATGTCCCCTACCGAAACCATCGTGCTTGTTTCGAGAAGCTCTGGTTTGTGAGAAGCTTATATCCAAACCTGCCGCAAATGGGAATTTTTTTTACCACAGCATGTTGATGATGCTCCATGATAGCATGCCAAGTTTTATGAATTTCAGACAAGTTTTGGATTTACTAGAATTTAAAAAACCAGGTATCTCAATGTTTTGTCGGCAATCAATAGTGCCCTGGTGTTTGAAATTCATTCCCATTTGTTGCATGGGACCTAAGCATGCACCCAAGGACACACATGTGATTTTTCAACCTACTTTGGTGCACTGGAGCATGTGCTTGTAGTTCAAATTTGAATTGTGCACATAAAATGCCTAGAAAACCCAGTTAATGTATAAAAAAGGCCAAACGAACTCCGAAAAATTCCAAGATTAAACACAACACTCCTGTTGTTCTATGTTGACACTAGAAAATTATTTAAAACAATAAGAGGCAACGGATATCGTTCCGTCCCCAAAGGTGGCGCGTTCCCTGCCGAAACCATCATGCTTGTTGTGAGAAGCTCTGGTTTGTGAGAAGCTTATACCCAAACCTGCCCCAAATGGGACAAACTTTTTACCATGGCATGTTGATGCCGCTCCATGATAGCATGCCTACTTGGGTGAAGTGTTTGCGTTGAAACAAGAGAACAGAAACGGTTCAACTTAACAAGACGTGTGTGTAGTTAGATGGGATTGCATACAGGACAACATATATATATATACACACACACACACATACACACTTATAAGGACATGCTTGCATAACCAAATTAAACATCCACTTACATAGGTGGCTACTACAATGATGGCATTTGCACACACCAAAGTAAACTATTACATGCATAATTACATAGGTGGCTACTACACACATGACATTTCCACACACCAACAATAAAGTAAACTATATATTACATGCATGATTAACTAGCATAAATGATCATCTGATCATCATCTGCTTGTGGCTCGATCCGGGCTCGTCGATTTTGGTAACGAGGCACCTCCTCATGTCAACGATCCACATGTGCATCTCGTAGCATGTGTAAATGCTCTTGGTCGCGAACCTGAGGTGAGGTTCATCAGTTGCCGCATCCAGGCCCAGTGCCAGGATACGAGACTTGTTCTCTGGGCATCCTGCTTCATCTTTTCGTAGTAGGGGTCGATGATGGCTGAGGCGAGTTCGACCAGGGAGTCCTTCTTTGTGCTGCCCCAGACCCTAGAGTGGTCACGGATTTCGACAAGGTTCTTGCAGGCCAAGCCCGTAACACGGAGCGCCTTTACATCGTTGGTGGTTTCCACCGTGGCAAACTTGTAGTCGAAGCTGTTGACAAACCTGTTGAAACGGTCGCAAGGCTCTGTGGCCATGCAGTAGTGGTAGATGAGGACATGATGGCCCACGCACAACTGGGCGACGGCAACCTTCTGATCTATGCTGGGACTACCGGTGGTGTACTAGAGGTCGATGCCGACCACCTTGTACTTGTCTCGAGCAAGCAACTGCTCAACACCGTTGATGTAGTCGTCCACCACGGTCGGGTCGATGGTGTACACCACCGAGAGATCCGTCTCCCTCGCGTGGGTCTCCACTCTATGCTCGCCGAACTCCATTGGAGCGCCGCTGGACATCCCCTCTCTACGTGTCGTCGTGGGTGTTCTTGTTGTGTTGTGGGGCACGATCGAAAGGTTGAAGAGACTAAGGTTATAATGGCCGCGGGAATTAAAGGGGAAGCCGGACGGCCAGGAATATCGGTAGGCCTTGATGGCAGTTCTAATTTGCAGCGCGTAACTCCATCGTGCTGCACGTAATTGCATCGCATGGCAACGCGCGCTATGCAACCACATGCATATGGGGCCCCCGACGTGATCGTGTGCATGCCCAACCGCTGGCGGAGCGCGCGCCGAGGGACGCGAGCAGAGCACTCTGCGGTCGCCTCAACGGCGATCAACCATCTCTATCTCTACTCTTATAAAGACTGAGTTGCTAATGATGGTGTGCCTGCCATCGTGTAATATAGACCGTCTGATCTATATCTGACGGTTAGAAAGCAAACTATGACAATTTTGCAAAAAGATACCCGTACCTCTCTCCACACTTGCAGATAAGCACTTCTCTCGTTCATTATTTCTCTCACAAGATAAACTACTCATACAAATGTATCTTGATGTTCCGTGCAACGCACGGGCATCTTGCTAGCATATATATGCATATAGCAGTTGAACACACAAGGAAAAGCTGTCCACAAGCCGAGCGCGCCGACGGACGCGAGCAGAGCGCGCCAACGGACGCGACAGAGTGTGCCGCAGTGCCTAACGGCGAGCACAGCGCGCCGCGGCACCTAACGGCGAGCAGAGCTTGCCGAGGGACGCGAGCAGAGGACAACACAGTGATACGTGGCAAATAAGACAAACTATGCGAGCGGTGTCGGAGACATCAAGCACGAATCAGATTAGAGTTGCGTGTGCGATACGTGGCATACAGTTGATCCATCCGAGCTGTTTGTGATGGAATAAGCCGTTTGTGTTGTGGGAAAATGCTTGCTGGTATATAACCTTAAATTTAACCAAAACAGTGTTAATGCATGTTACAGAAATTGTATAGCTGGAAACTATATTCAAATACGACTCCAACGATATAATCTTTGGCGACATGCATTCGTATTTTATTAGTTAAATCCTACTTATATACCAGGACGGGGGTATAGTAGGTAATTAAATCGCAAACGTTTTTTTATTAAACGTGTCCTCTCGCATGTCTTGTCAACCCGCTGCCGCAGACGGCTTACAACGCAAGCTTGCGCAGTGCGCGGGGGCATTCTTTTGACCAAATGGTGGCGCCAATGAATCGTCGGTGAGCCCGTTCCCGCACAACCTTGCAGGTTCCCGCGCAAGCTTCCCGCCCAACTCAGTGAAATCCCCCAAAATCGCAATGCTTACCAGCCTGCTATAAAAACCCTCATGGCCGGCGAGTCCTGCGTCGCATTTTCCCCTCCCTTCCTGTAGCTTATCTCGTCTACTTCTCCCACAATCGCCAATGGCACAGGTCCGTCGTCTTCGCTCAGCCACTCCGCCATCATCATAGGACAGCTCCAGCTGGGAGGCTACACCGCGGCGGCGGCGTAGTCCCCAGCGTAGTGTAGTGCACGTGGCGTGCATGTTGGGTGTGCACAGAACACCCACCACACGCTCTGCCGCCGCTGCCCGTCGGCAGCTGTTGCCGGCCGCCGTTGCCGCCACACCACCGTCGAAAGCCAGGGCCATCTCCCGCTCCGCCGCCGCGGCCCGAAGGCGGGAGGTGGCCGTCGTGGCCGCCACCCCACTGTCGGCCACCGTGGCCATCACCCGCTCCGCCACTACGGCCCGAAGGCGAGAGGTGGTGGTCGTGGCCGCGATCCCATCGTCGGCCGCCGTGGCCGCCAGCCCATCGTCGACCGTTGGGATTATCACCCGCTCCGCCGCCGTGGCCCGAAGGCGAGAGGCGGAGGTGGAGGCGCGTGTTCCTGCAGAAGGAGGATGAGCACCTTGTCGAGCACGCAAAGAGCCTTACCGCAGCTATGGCTGCAGCACACGTCGACGCAGAGGCGAGGAATCAGGAGATCTACGAGCAGTCCGGCCGCTTCAAGAGGGATCGCCTGGAGCGGCAGTGGGCGTTTGAGCTGGCGAGCGTCGATGAACGTGCAGCACCGGCAGGCACCGTATTGCATTTGTCCAGCTCGTTGGTAGGCTCCTCCTCCTCCTCTGCCTCTTACTGAGGGGGTGAGCGTGCTCGACAGAGGAGAGGCTGCCGGAAGTAGCACAAAACCCCTTCATGGTAGTAGTATTTAGGGGCAATTTTGTTCAGTTCATTTGACTATAGATGTGTGGTCGAACTGTACAACGTACTTAAAATTAGCTAGTATATATAGTTGAACTAGCTATTTCAGCACATGGTTGGCAACAATTGGGGAGAAGTTTGGTCGGTTCAGCTGTCGAGTTGAACTGTTTGTATAAATTAAGAACGACTACTTAATCTATGAATGAAATCTATGCTTAATTACTGAACTTTAGTTGCAAAAATTAGATAGTGCTAATGATTTCTAGCTGCATATTTTGACAAATCGCAGTGTTACAAGGATTGACAAATGGCAACGTTACTAGATCTACAAATGTAAATCTTTTCAGTTTGACAAATGACAACATATCCAATAATTGTTTGTACGTGGTTGCACACGGGTCATCCAAAACAACCGTTTGCGTTGAAGGGATGCACAAATCCTGGGCTGCTCTCACTTTGCATATGGGTGTTCTATCTAAAACGTTTTCGATCAAGAGCTGCACAAATCCTTCTCGGCATATTTTCCCTTGGCTTCCTAGGGAAGCTGTCAGTTTGCATATGGGTGTTCTAACTAAAACGTTTGTGATTAGTGTTTTATATTTAAAAACTGAATTAAACTAGGGAAACTGAATTAAATATGGGGAAGCTGACAATTTTTTACCACGACATGTTGATGCCGCTCCATGATAGCATGCCAAGTTTCATGAATTTCAGACGAGTTTTGGATTTACTAAAATTTAAAAACCAGGTATCTCAACGTTTTGCCGGCAATCAACAGTGTCCTAGTATTTGAAATTCATTCCCATTTCTTGCATGTGACCTAATCATGCACCCAAGGACATAAAATTTGTTTTTTCAACCAATTTGTATGCACTGGAGCATGTGCATGTATTTCAAATTTCAATTATGTACATAAAATGCCTAGAAAACCCTGTTAATGTATAAAAATGCCCAAACGAACCCTGAAAAATTCCAAAACTTAACACAACACTCCTGTTGTTCTATGTTGGCACTAGAATTTTCTTAAGCAATAAGAGGCAACGGATATTGTTTCATCCCCAAAGGTGGCACGTTCCGTACCGAAACCATCACGCTTGTTGTGAGAAGTTCTGGTTTGTGAGAAGCTTATACCCAAACCTGTCCCCAAATGGGACAAAAAATTTACCACGGCATGTTGATGCCGCTCCATGATACCATGCCAAGTTTCATGAATTTTAGATGAGTTTTGGATTTACTAGAATTTAAAAAGCGGGTATCTCAACATTTTGCCGGCAATCAACTGTGCCTTGGTGTTTGAAATTCATTCCCATTTCTTACATGGGACCTAAGCATGCACTCAAGGACCCAGATTTGATTTTTCAACCAATTTATATGCACCAGAGCATGTGCATGTAGTTTAATTTTGAATTGTGCACCTGAAATGGCTAGAAAACCAGTTTAATGTATAAAATGTTCAAACGAACCCTGAATAATTCCAATTCTTTTACGACGCACATATAGTTGCATGTTCACTGCGGATAAAAGGTCTAGCAATTCAAACAGCGTCCATTGCCACTGTGACCCCATTATGTAATTCAAATCAAGTAGATCCCACACAGTTTATTATCACCAACCGTGTGAGATGTAGTACAAAATATCTTAGAGCATCGTCGGTGTATAATACGCCTATGGCTTACACGAGAAGGTGCCCCGCCTACAGTCCACAGCCGGCGTGTCAAGCACACTAGCTCGCTCCCCAAGTACTCCCGCCTTTGCATCCCTCGCAATCTTGAAAATATTACTGTCTCGTAATCTCGAAAATATCTACCGCCTGGAAGGTTTTAATGTTTGATAGCACACAATTAGTATGTGCGGACCGTGTGTGATGTATGTTACTCCTGCTCTGCTTCAGTCCCTTGATTCAAATTTTCAGTAGCCCCGACATTTTACTCCCGCCTCTGCATGCCTCGCAATCTCAAAAATATCTGCTCGCCCTTGATCCAAATTTTCAGTAGCCCCGCCTTGTTACACCCGCCTACTAAAATTTCCAGTTGCCACAGTATTTCCTCAAACACCACCTTGCCCCCCCCCGTCCCCCTCCACACACCCCCCCAAACCTCCGCTCACACAGACACACACAACCCTCGAAACCATTGGTAGGTCGCCGCCATCGCCGGTGCCTCCATCCTCAACCTCTGTCTGTGTGACGGGGAGCTCGAGGAGCCAATGGCCAAAAAGAGGTTTATCACGGCCTTTTCGCCCGACGCCGGCGAGGTGGCCGCCGATGTGTCCCCGTCGTCCTCCGCGGGCTCAATCCGCCGTCGCCGGTCCCCCAATCCTCCCGCCGTCGCGCCCCTACGCCGGTTTGAGGACTTCCCCGTCCTCCCTCGGACCCGACAGATGACAAGATCCTACCTCAGGGTCCGGCAGCGGCAGTTGGGGAAGTGGGTCGCCGAGATTACAGATCAGGAGACTCACACCCGCCGGTGGCTCGGTAGCTTCCACACGGCCGAGCTCGCGGCCATGGAGTACGACCGCTGGCAGGTCCGCTACCACGGCGTGGCGGCTAGGCTCAATTTCCTATGTGGCACACGTCCGGTCGACCTCGTTCCACCGGAGCTAGGGGTGGTGAGCTTGGCCATGGCACGGGAGGACCGCGAGGCATGGGAGCGCCTCGAGGTCGAGGCTGCCGACAAGGCCTACATGCAAGAGCTCCGCCGGCAGCACCCGGAGCTCGTGGAGGCGGAGCGGGCGATCTTTGCCGGCGCGGAGGGTGGCGAGGTTATCGCGCTCTCCTTCGATGATGAGGTCGAAGGCGGCGAGGACGGCGGCGCGGAGGGCGGCGAGGTTATCGCGCTCTCCTCCGATGACGAGGTCGAAGGCAGCGGCGACAGCGGCGAGCTGGGCCTCGAGGACGAGGAGATCGACGTCGATGAGTGGAGGAGTGCCTTGCCCAACAACCCCGACGACGGAACCGGCCCGGACCCGGCTCGCGGCACACCGTACATGATGAGGAAGGATTGGCTCAACCTCTACTTCGACCGAAAGTAGTTTAGCTTAGTCTAAATTTATGTTTTATGTTCGGTTATGCAAAACTATGTATGTTTATGTTTAAATGCATGCTACTTTCGGTTGAACTTGGTTTGAACTTGATCAAATTGATGTTTACAACCTTAACTTTAGGGGATCGACTAGAAAAGGCCAAAAATTGTTGGAGTGTATATATATATATCCACTAAGGGTTTTAGTCCTTTAACTTTTTAAGAATCGCCTAGAGATGTCCTTATGACTTGTTTATTTCAGTACTTCACAATGTGATGCTCTATATGTGCAACTATTTGCCGTGCGGTTCAATTTCATCAATAAAAGTTTCAACAATACCACTATGAATTATGATATTTGGTTGCTGTTAAGGATATTGCAGTTAGCATGCCTTTTCGTTCTTTTAACAATAACTAGTGTACTGTAGACCTGCACAATACCACTTTGAATGACTATTTGCTTGTTTTTAAATGTTATGCCTGATGCAGTTAACACACCTTTCCACTTCTTGTTTTGCTTAACTAGCGTACTTAAGCCTGCACACTGAAGCTATCATCTGCAGATTATGTTGTCTACCATGGATATATTTGGTTGATGTTTAGCCTGTTGTGCTTAACATGACTTTATATGTACTCATGCAAGACAATATTGAGAACGGCGTTGTTTTCCATCGAGGTTAGTTTCATCGCATTGCTTATATGTACTCACTGTTCAGGATATCGGTAGTTGGTACCATATAGCCTGGGGCTGATAAGGGATTAATCGTCGAATCAGACATTTCACTGAATATATCTATAACCATTTATCAATAGGTTAACTGGGGTCATATTTAATATATCTGAGGCTACATAGCAACATGCATTGTACTGAATGACTAAATATGCAATCCCAGGCTACATAGCAACAAGGAAGAGTGTTACCTTAATGTTCTGATGATGTACATATATACATGTAATAAAATCTCATATAATTGGATGGAGGGAGTGTTGTACTACATCATTTTTCAATTGTTTTTAGCTTTTAATATTAACTTGGTGCTTTTAGGTACATATATCATTGCCAAAGATCCACACTTTGACCTTTTCTGCCTATGGGGCAATGAGATATTCATGAATCAGCATCAAGTGAGGAAACTGATAAAGATTGTTATTAAAATGGGTCAAAAGATGTCAATCGAACTATTCGTTTACACTTTATGCAAGACAACAGTGAACTGCAGGATGGTAAGTAAGAACCCTGTAGCCTTCTTTTTACTGCCCGTAATGAGTTGTGTTAGATGACAATATCTGAATCTTTTTTCTTTTGCAGCGGATCATGGAGCAGTTCACTCAAGATTACCTCTAAACTAGATGATTGGCGGCTGACCATCACAAGGGGTTGGACTAGAGTCCTGCATGTCTTCTGCATCCAGTAGAGCACAATAGGGCCATTCCGCTTCACCTTGTTTGGCAACCGGAATGTCTATCGCCTCTTTCTTTACCATCTGTAATAGTACAGTATAGAACCCTGGTTCATCATTCTTTATTTGGTGCTTATGTAATTCTTAAACGTATGTACCTGTGAATCGAATAATGCATTGGTTGTTTGAACCTGATGGATATGAATAAAGCTATAGCTTACTTTCAAGTTTAAATTAGGTACAATTTTGAATAACAGCAATTAAATTAGGGTGAAATTACGTTGTGCAGGTCATTACAGCACACACGGTTGGTAAAACACAAACGTTTGCGATATACACCATAATCCGAGACGGTTCACAGAGAGGAAACATGTGCAAGCATGCACACAGTTGCCGTTTGCAAAGCGTGTGTGATGTCAGACACTATCACATACGGTGCGGGAAAACTAAATGTGTGTGACTGTCTACCTATCGTACACGATTTATAATCATGAACTGTTTGTGATGTGCCAGGCATCATAAAACTCCCATGCCTGGAATCTGCCTGGAAAGCTACCGTGCCTGGAATCTGCCTGGTTTTTAGGTAAAACCACAAAACTCCGACTGCGATGACAATGCGAGCACAAACGAGTAGCAAGGATGAAGCGTTTGGGATATTCGAGATATCGGAAACGGTTATATAGGGACAACTGTATGCATCAAGGCTCCCTATCCCTGACGGCTTCTGGGTCATGTGGGAAGGACCCCCCCTATCACCCACACTCACTTGGCGACGGTTCCAAATGTCGTCGCGGAAAGGAGTTAAAAACCATTTGTATAGCACCGACGCGTACCAGTGTAAGGAATATGTATTTGACATTAAGAAAGCAATAGCAATAAACTGAACGATCATATGCTAAGCTATCGAATGAGTCTTGTCCATCACATCATTCTCCTAATAATGTGATTCCGTTATCAAGTGACAACACATGTCTATGGTTAGGAAACCTTAACCATCTTTGATCAACGAGCTAGTCTAGTAGAGGCTCATTAGGGACATGGTGTTTTGTTTATGTATCCACACATGTATCTAAGTTTCCAATCAATACAATTCTAGCATGCATAATAAACCTTTATCATGAATAAGGAAATATAAAATAACAACTTTATTATTGCCTCTAGGGCATATTTCCTTCATCTCCAACCTCCAAGAGTAACAAGATCAAGGGGTATTTGCTCAATAAAAAATCCTTTCATAGAGAGAAGGGGAAGAAGTGGATATATCACTTGATTGGAGAAGCTCTCAAGATCTCTCACAAATCCCTTCAGGATCTCAGATTTGGTGTGTGAGGATGTGAGAGAGTGTAGTGTGTTATAGGGTTAGCTCAAAGTGAATGGTCAACCTTCTCCCAGAGTGGAAGAAGGATATTTATAGTGGAAGTGCTAAATGGTCGTTGGAATCACTTGACATGGGAACTTACCGGACGTCCAGAGGCAAAATAGCCACCAGACGTCCAACATAATTGCCGATCATCTGGCCGTTGGTACGTGCAAACAGCAGGTTGAAGTGTAAAGATTACATAGATGGAGTATTGTCGGACGTCTAATATTTACCGGTCGTACAGTGCCTTGAGAGGTACCAGACGTCCGATGAGTACTAGAAATCTGACAATAGGGTTCTGTTGAGGGTCTACCAGATTTTCGGATGGGACCGATCGTCCGTTGGTAGTAGGGGCCGAACGTCCGGTGGGAACATACTTTAGTCACACGGATAAACTAGATTTTGATCGGATTTTCATCATTTTGGTTCTGTGGTGAGACACCGGATTCCCATAGGGTACTGGACATCCAATGAGCAGTGACTGGTCGGACGTCTGGTAACTATTGGTCGTCTGGTGAACTAGAGACAAAACAGAACAAGCCCTAGGCGAAAATCTAGGACAGTAGGGTGGAGAGTCTAGGGCAATATTGTGTATGTAAGAGCAGAGTATCTATGGGTTTTGAGCAAGTCATTAACGAGTACCGATGATCTCCTCTTAATAGTGCGAGATCCCTATACTCAAGAGCAAGTAGGAAAAAGCCTAAGCTATTTGTCTTATATCTTCGTTCTTGAGCAATACACTCTTAGTAGTCATGACCCACACATCATTCCTTGAGTAATAAAACCTGAGATATACTTGACAAACGTGATTAGTCACCTATATGTATATTATCATCAACATTCAAATATGATTAAGGGCATGATTGCACTTTCATCACCTACCCCCTAGTTCATATAGATACAGGGGAGGTCTAGCGTTATAGTAAGGTTGGCTACGTATAAGGTAACCGTGTTGTAGACGACATCTAAGTCTTGGAGTATGCGCCAAGTCTTCATAACTATTCTTTTCATGTGCCATAGGTCGCCTTGATGTGGCCCACTAGTGAACCAGCATGGGGTCCTAGGCTTAACCCACCTGGCTGGGAGATGACTTGGTGAGTTACCCTTAGTCTGGGACACCATCGGTAGCCCCTGAAATGGTCTTCAAGTTGGATACACTCCTTGATCTTCCGCGTTGTTCTTCGTCTTGGGTCATCTTTCTTGAAAGCTGGTTCAACGAATATGTGATAGTCTGGCTTAGAGATGATAGACTACTCATATCAATAAGAAATTCCTTCTTTTTCGGGAGCGCATTCAAAAAGAACTCTCAAGTTAAGCGTGCTTGGCTTGGAGTAATTCTAGGATGGGTGACCGACCGGGAAGCTGGTCCAGATGCGCACAAGTGAGGACAATGTGCGCGGGAAAGACTAGTATTGATCCGTAGGGCTAGTCTAGATCTCGCCAGGAGTAACGACCACCGGCGGGTGTGTCGAGGGCGTTACAAATCAGTATTAGAGCCGACCCCTGCGGTTACATGGATGTTTGCGAGTCAGGTGCGCAGTCATGTTGTGCATGACGTTTGTGACCCATCGTGGCACACGCCATGGCACATATGCCGGACTGCTCACACAGATGTATGTGCCAAGAGGGAACATTCCTGTGCTCGACGAGGACGTCGGTTTCTTTGAGTGAGGATGTATGTGATAGCCTGGCTTATTAAGAATGATAGACTACTCATATCAATAAGGAATTCTTTTTTTCCGAGAACCTATTCAAAAAAAAACTCCCAAATTAAGCATGCTTGGCTTAGAGTAATTTTAGGATGGGTGACCAACCGGGAAATTGATTCTGATGCGCGCGGATAAGATAAAGTGTGTAGAAAAGATTAATATTAATCTATGGGGCCAATCTAAATCCCCGCATATTTTTCCGCGCAACCTTGCCTCAACTGTAAATTACTCCCGCGCTTGGCCCGGGATGAAATCCTAGCCTAGCTATGGCAACACATGCCGGTCTCATCTATCATACCACGTGGCCATGCAACACCCCTGACTTGTCGGTCAACATAGCATGAGTGAGTGGGTTGGGGTCCCAACATCGTCACATTCTATCATTTAATCAAGGGGAAAATGGTAATATTGAGTGGGTCTCATCTAAGTAAGAAATGAGAAAGTTTCACAGAAAATGTGAAATTTGGTTCCAGAATATATTATTTTAATTTTGTGTATCTAATTACAAAAGGTGAAAAAATAACATTGGTGCAACAAAAAAATTCAAGATATTCGTTCAATTTTCAAAGTGTTCATGCATTTTAGAAATGTTCATGCAACTTTAACAAATGTTCACATATTTTCAGTAAATGCTCATAAAGTGTTCACATATATTCCAAAAATATTCATATCATATAAAAAGTTCCATACAGTTTTAAACATGTTCATGCAATTTTGAGAAAGTGTTCACGACTTTAGAAAAAAAAATCGATATACTTGTAAAATGTGTCAAGTTATTTTTGCAAAAATATTCATGTAATTTTTAAAAAGTTTTCGTGCATTTTCAAATGTATGTCTAATTTTGAAAAGGCATTCACATGTTTTCTAGAAACACCCATATAGTTTAAAAAAAGTGTTGATGCATATAAAATGCTTATGTACTTGTCAAATGTCAGTAATATAGAACAAAAATAAATAAAAGCACAACGCAAAAAAAAGAATAAAAGAATAACAATATGAAAATAAAGAAATGGGAAATGAAAGAAAGGAAAATGAAATATAGAAATGATTATAATTTAAAAATAAGAAAAAAAATACATCAATGAAGAGAGAGAGAGAGAGAGAGAGAGAGAGAGAGAGAGAGAGAAATCTGACAGAAATAAACAACCACTATGACTGGAGAAAACTGGTACAACCCAAAAATGGAGAAACAAAACCAAATACTGCCACCATAAAACCAAAGCTGACCCGATCGAAAAATAAAACCAAGGCCAAGTTGGGCCGGCCCACTAAGCATGCATCGTAGGCGTTGGATGCCAAAAAAAAATCTGGGCAGTCCAGTCCGAATTTCAGAGTTGGTTTGGTGAACCGCATTGGAGTTGTCCTTGTCTCCGAAGAGCGCGACTATGTCTCGTTTGATGCGAGACAGTAGCACGTCTCGCGTCAAGCAGCCGCCATAATGAGCCGGCCTAGCGCGGACCACGGGCCTTCAACTCTCTCTTCTTTCATCCTTTTTCATGTTTTTGCATTTGTTGTTTACTTTATTTTTTACTTTTCCTTATATTTTGAAACATTCCAAATATATCTACTATAAAAAAATACTTTGCATACTATTTAAAAAAATGTTAATCACGCATTTGAAAATTGTTAAACGTGTCTATCATATCTTACCACAAAACTTGTTAAGGCTTCCTAAGCTTTTAATGGTTTAAAAGTTATCAAAAAATATGAAATAAATAGTAGAGCATCACTCTAATGTAATAAGATGATACAATAGAGTGATTGTCAAATATACATTTATGAGACATCGGCAAAAAACACAATGATTCCAGCACACTGCGACATAAATATTTATTGAACTAATTGTTTTTTTGTCCAGGGCACATATACTCTTATTTTTTTTCAATCACTCATTGGATCATGTTATATTATAGGTGTGTTGTTTTAGTATTTTTTTGTCAGGATTTTTGGGAACTTGTACACCATCGAAAACCTTAAGTAGTTATGTGGTAAGATATGATAGAAAATCCTACTCCTGTATATATATAATGTTAATCATGCATTTTAAAAAATGTTAAACGTATATATAAAAAATATTCCTGATGTATGAAAAATGTACAATGTGTATGGAAAACAGTAGACATAAAAAGAAATACTCCATCTGTCCCATAATGTAAGACACTTTTTGACTCTATGCGTCTTACTTATGGGATGGAGTAGTATGTTTAAAAAAATGTTAATCATGTATTTAGAAATGTTAAACGTGTTTATAAAAAAGTTCTCAATGTATAAAAAAATGTAAAATGTGTATGAAAAATAGACATGAAAAGATATGTTTTCAAAATATTTAATCATGCATTTGAAAATTGTCAAATGTGTATGTAAAAACTGTTCCTGGTGTATATATACGACAAATGTAGAATGCATATGAAAAAAATGGCATCAAGATACATGTTAAAAAGCTGTTAATAATGTATTTGAAAAAAAGTTCATCATGTACCTACTTTTTTCCTAGAACGTAGAAAATTGTTTGCATAAGTTAAAGGAAATGTTTATTGCCATTCAAAAAAAAGTATGTTGCATTTTATATAAATATTCACGTGTTCCCAAAATATCTGTGAAATTTTGGAAAGTATTTATAAAATGTCCCTGTAGTGTTAAAAATGTCTATTTCCATTGAAAATGTTCAACGTGTAGTTGAAAATGTGGACCATGTATTATAAAAAAGTGTTCAAGACCATATGTTAAAAAGGAAAATGTATATTGTGTAATTGAAAAATGTTCAACGTGTATCAAAATAATGTTGCATGAGTATATTAAAAATGTATATTATGTACTGAAAAAAGTAGACATGTGTTTAAAAAAACTGTGTAACTTACAAAAGAAAGAATAAAAGGAAAACTGAAGAAAAAACAAAAAACAATGAAAACGGAGAAAGAAACAAAGAAAATATATAAAAAAGAAAGAAACGAAGAACCAGTGAAAACTGAGAAGGAGACGAACAAAATATGTGAAAAAGGAAGAAAAAAGAAAGAAAAAAAAGGAACCAGCGAAAACTGAGAACAAGATAAAGCAACTCAGGTGAAAAACAAAGAAAACCAAAAACCGGAGAAAATGAGTGAAGAAACACAGAAAACCAAAGAGAACAGAAAAGGAAAAAATCTACAAAATACAGAGCCAAAGCCAGCGACCGAACAGAACCACTAGTGTCTCGATTGAAACCCAGTAAATGAATAAAATACGAAAAATGGGCCAGCTCTGTAGCTACACGCGGGCAGAATACTTCAGGGGAGATGCACGCCTCACGTTCTCCAAGTGGCATATAGAACCTTGGAAGAATAAGAGGTCCCGTTGCAAACTACAACACTCTTCCTACAATTGGACTTAAAGCAAGACAATTTATTGTCTTCCCTTGTAGAGACGAGCACAACGATTTTCTTGGTGTATCTATTGTGGTGATTGAAGAACTGCTTGATCCGGTCAGTTTAGAGGTGATGACATGCAATGAGGCAATTGCTGCAGCTCAAGATCTTAATAGCACACCCGCAAAAAAAAGAAGATCTTAATAGCACGACTGTTAGTTGCTTCAAACTGTGTGGAGATGGTTACCAATTTTCATAACAAGGCCCCATGTGCGTACGTGATGATTTTAAGGGAGATTGATCATCATTCTAGGGCACTTCATGAGGTGTCAATTGTCCATGAGAACAATGATTCAAATGACGAGGCTCATAGCCTAGTTAAGACAGCAACTGCCCTCAATTCAGGTTGTCATATTTGGGTTGGCATACTGAATGAATAAAAACCCATTTTCCACTCAAAAAACCTTTATATTAAATCTTCAAGAGAAAAACATTGTATGAAAAAATACTTTGTAGGAATACATCGTGCTTGACTAGTCGAAACTTCGGGTATGGAACACAAGAATGTGAAAATAATGTTCTATTTTTGGCCCTTGATTTATGGGAATCGTTTTTGGCCGGGGCGCCGGCCGAACCGTTCCGCCAGACTCGTCCACGCGCGCGCTGCAGCAAGTCAAGTCGCGACACGTGGGGTGGTGGGCCCCAATCACACGGCCTTATCCCCTTCTAGCTTTCTCTCCAACTGCTCGTTCGTTTCTTCTATGTCTTCTCTCTCTTCTCATCTTGCAGATCCCGCCTTGCTGGCGTTCTCCCGAGCTGCCGTCCCCTCGCGGCACCAGCAGCTACCCTTCTCCGCTTTTTGGTGCGACAGGGGCTCCCTGGGAAGGTGCTGGGACCTCATCGTGCTGACAACCTCCATGGATGATGACCACGACGATGGCTGCACACACAGCGAGCAGACGACAGTGCTGGAACCAGCATAGTTTTCTGCTTCTTTTTTGTCCTTCTTCCTTCTCCCTCTATTCCCTTTCCTCCTCCTCTCTTCCCTTTTTGCTGCAACCAGCGACAGGCCAAACACGGGGAGGACCGAGGTGCCTGTGCTACAACCATGGCCACGGGGAGGAGCTGCAACCGCGGTATTGGGAGAGTTGCAAACGGCGTTTTCCCATGCTACAACCATGGACACAAAAGGCTATATCCAGTAGATAAAAAAGGTTCAACCAGACAACGAAATACAGGAAAAGCTACAACCGGTTGACAAAAATCTTCAACCCGCAGATGAAAAAGCTTCAACCGGAGATTGAGAAATCCTCCTCGACGATGCCCATGACGTCTCTCTATGTTTTTGCTGCAACCGCAGAGTAAAAAGCTGCAACCCTTTGTGAAAAAAGCTTCAATTAGCACGGTGGAAAGCTTCAATCCGCGAGAAAAGCTTCAACATGCATAGAAAAAGCTTCAGCCGATGAGATAAAAAGCTTCAACCTGACTCGCCAATGGCAGCGAGCAGCGGCGTTGAGAGCTCCGTCGGCGACACGACAGTGCAGCGACGATGGCGGCTGCTAGGTGCTGCAACGACAGGGGGTGCCGGTGTGCTTCAAGACGGTGCCATCTTTTTCTACGAGGGGTGACGGGCTTTCTGCTGGACCAGGAGGTCCAGGCGAGGGGGCTAGTCGCCGGCGGCAGGAGCGGCTGGGGTGGGGGCGCGGTGAAGAAGAAGAGGAAGAAGAAGTCAACGCAGGGGGAGGGGGCGCGAGGAACAGATGTGACGGCTCGAGCTCACGGATTGGACGGCTCGAACGCGACCGGCCGAACTATTTCGGCCGGCGTGCCGGCGCCTATCACTAGCCTTGATTTATGTATTTTTTTATCCACCTAATTGACTCTAGGCTTCCGTCCAATGATTGGATTCTACAACTAACTGCTTTCTGATTTAAAAGTCCCACCTGTATCCTTGGATCGATAATTTGACAAACGTAACACGAGTTATATATCACAACAAATATACTATTAGAAACATTTAATGTTATATTTTTTATTGGTATAACTTTTGTGACATACAATTTATATTATATTGGTCGAATTGTTGATCTAGGATAGGCATGAGCCTTTGAAACCGGAAAGGAGGAAGTTGATTTTAGGGTTTTAAAATTTCTAACAGAATCCCTGCAAACCGAATGGTCCCTCAAAATAAAAAACTTCGTACACACAAGACACTTCTACTTATCTATACAACAAAAGTTTGTTGAGTTTTTGAAGAACCGCTCACTATGAGTAGCCACTTCATGTGGAGGACAGATGACCCATGGATTTTGGTTGCAACCTAGTGTGGATGTTTCTTTAACCGGGCTCGATGATGATCCAATGATAGAATATGTGATTGCATCATTTTATCTTGTTAGTTCATGGTTATTCTGAGCTCTGTGCTCCTTTTACTGTTAATCTGTTTAATACTCTAAACTTTATCAATATGGTTGTATGCATCATTTCATGGAGAGGCCAGGGTAGACCCTCCTTTAGAAAACATATATATGCATAATAACCAGAAAACATTTAGACATATGAAATGACATCACAAAGTACCAAAACATATATTATAGTACCAGCAAAGTAGCTCACAACCAAAGTCATAGCAGATCATACAATACAATACACAGTCGATCACAACATGTGACAAATACAAGCACACAGATTTTTTCTTATTGTGGTAACTTGAACAACTTGATCGATCACTTGATATACTATAAGCTAGTAGGAGCGATCGAGATGATCGATTAGCCGAGGCGCAGGTCGTGGGAGCCGCCGTAGGCCATGCCGTGCAGGTTGGGCTGGCTGGGCACCACGCGGAAGGCGTACATGTCGGCCGCCGAGCCGCCGCCCATCGCCACCGCTGCCACGCCATCCCACCCACCCGCCGCCGGGTTGTCCACGAACCCGTACGCCGGGTCCTCGCGCATGCCCTGCGTACACACGCGTGCACAGTCATCATGGTCAGCTCGTATTCATGCATGATCGTGGTTACATAGCTAGCTAGGGAGCGAGAGAGCTCACCAACTCCTGCTGCAGATTCTTGTATGCCTCCTGGGAGTGCTTCACCTGAATATATGCAATGGATTCCGAGAGAAGCATGAATTAGTACACGAATGCAACAAGCTGCAGGGTAAACGAATGCAACAAGCTGCAGGGTAAATACATGCGTATATTTATCGTACAACAGGAGGCACCGAATGACAAGAGCCAGAGTCTATATCTACACATAGAAGGCATGCATTACAGTGTTAGACATGTCGCGGAGACACACAATTTGACATGGGTTTGTTGCTTGTCTAACTGCATTGTCATTGAGAAACCTCTCAAGTAAAAAGATGTGTTCAGAATGAGTAGGAAAACCTGGCCAGTTTATATGAAGGACCATGGCATACATGCAAACTAAGGGCTGGGGATTTCCTATATGTGCTCTTAGTTTTGTCCCTCTAGCTATAGGTTCCTCCATATATCCATGTAGAATATAATGGTGCTACCACATATGCATGTATGCCATGTTGACAAGCATTGTTTCGCGGGTTTCTTCAAAAAGGAGGTTCAACCTCCAGCCTTTGCATCATTGTGATGCACACAACCATATATATTACTTCCTCCGTAAACTAATATAAGAGTGTTTAGATCACTAAAGTAGTAATCTAAACGCTCTTATATTAGTTTACAAAGGGAGTAGTAATTATTAATCAGAGTACAGAAAAACTCTTTCCCTAAATATAAGTCTCTTTAGATATTTGAATATGGACCGGACTATATACGAAGCAAAATGAGTGAATCTACACTCTAAAATATGTCTATGTATATCCGTATGTAGTTAGTATTGAAATATCTAAAAAGACTTTATTTAGAAACAGAGGAAGTACAAGACAAATCATGCAAAATAAAAGCTACAAAAAGGAAAACTGTAAGAATCACCGGCAGTGTAACCTACAAAAAAGAAAAATGAGCAGATCGAGGACTCCAGCCCAACGGGTAAGATTTGTACCTCTACTTCCCACCAAACTTAGTTACACTTAATTGTTAGGTCTAGATACAATTTCCTGGAAAAAGAAAATAAGTTGATATACAATTGAACCTAGAAAAGGAAGTTCAAATACAATCATCACTCAACAAAAAACTTTCAGATACATTCATGACTTGTACAAGGTTTTTTTGGGTTTAATCCATACTTAGCCAAAAAAGGACTTTGTAGAAAAAGGGAAAATTTAGAGGTGTATTATCTACTCATACATACTCTACGTACACATCAAGACCAAAACACACATGAAATTCCACAAACAAAGAACAAACAGAAGGCAACATAAAAATCAGAAGGATGGGAAATAAGGTTGTAGTTTATCCCTTCTTTCTTGAGAACACAAAAAAAATGTTTTGAATATTTTCACATCTGTGCATGCATGGTGTGAAGTAATGCAATAGTATTAAAATTCACCTTGTGGAATCTTGCATGCACATAAAATTATGAGTCGTTTCACGATGAAATAACACCTTAATTTATATATCTTCACATATATCCATTCCCTCTGCTCAATAATACATGATGTTTTGGATCTTGCATGTGGTGTCAAAGTGCAAGTATTACTGTTACATTTCTATCAACATGTTAATTAAAATTCCGTGAAATTTCTAGTGATGGTATTTCCAGTTGGTCAATATGATTCATAATTCTATATATTCATCCTCGAAGTTAAAGTTTGAGCACACCCATTCTAGGTCGTCATCTATTTTCATTGGAGGCCGCCGGTTTTAACTACCAAGTGTGGCTAGCTTGTTTGTTTAGTTACTAGTTCCCTGCTGCAGATTTTTGTGAATATACTCCTTGAACATCAATCATGCTCAATTTACATGAACTTCCAGAAGTTAAACTTATATTTAAGCCATGGTAGTCAGTTTATCTCATATTAACTTAAGTGTTGGTCTTTACTATGACTTTAGGAGTAGGCGGTGACTAGAACATATAGGCTGGATTTCCCTTTTTGTTTATTGATGGTAGTGGAATCCGATCTAGAACTGGTGCACAAGAAAAAATGTTGACAAAAAAAAAGGCAAGAGAAACCATCTTTCTCAAATACGGAATACATTATACTCGCTTCACAATTAAGTATACATCATTCTGTACATAGGAATGACCTTTAAATTTTGGCTGCCATCTTTACATGAATATTGTTGTAGACACATTTTAATGATTTCATTTTACATGATTAACATTTTATAGCTTAGTCAGAGTGAAAGTTGCAGAAACTTAACTTGACTAAAACATTGTGCGTATTTATATCACCTAACGAAGGTAGTACTAACCAAGTACATGCATGTATATTTGATGGGACAATATGTATTTAATTTAATTAGATTGTTTTGTTTTACGTGCATGTACTTTACAAGATGCTTTTACATGGATGATTGAAGAAAAGGAATATATATGCACTCATCAAATACCCCTCCATTTTTATTTACTTTGCATATTAGCTTTGACCTAAGTCAAATGCGTTATAAGTTTGACCAAGTTTATCGAAAACAATCTAAACTTTCACAATAAAAAATATTTATCGTATGAAAATATGTTGGAAAATGGTGATTCTAATGGTATTGACTTGGTTTTTTTATGTTAATTTTTTTTTGTATAAACTTGATCAAAGTTTAGAAAGTTTGACCCAAGATAAAGCTAATATGCGAAGTAAATAAAAACGAGGGAGTACCCATCATGTAAGATTAGTGTCATCTAGTGCGAGGACCAACTGTTTTATCGTTTAGACTAACATTGTAGATCTCATATGTCTAAGCAATTGTTCATCCAACGCAACTACAAAAGCATCCAGCCATATAATCACAATGGCCATAGAAGAAACTCATGTAGTTGAGATAAGTTTAACATTGTCAGAGTTCCAATTTTTGTTTGCCAATTATCCGCAGGGCTACTGACTAGATCTGTATGTGGTCCTTACTTCAATAGCAGAAGTACGGGAGCTTCTGAACACTGGGGCAACCATATGGAGATGGTTGCGGGGTTTGTTCAACCGGTTTGAATGCGAGTCTAGTCATGGGATCAGTAAAACATATGTGCTTTTATTTGTTGGATGCGGCTGTTTCCTTGTCATATCATCTTTATAACAGATTTAAAAACCTCGCAATAAGAATGCTTTGTGCATCGCTCAATCTAGAGCCCGGGGGTTTAACCTCCTTTTCGAAAAGAAAAAGACACACTATTCTTTCCCTGAGCGCCTATATTAATGCCACACGGACCTAGAACATGAACATATCTTGAAACCAATCTTAGCTTCACATTGACGACTGGTATAAAGCATTATACCCAGGACTACGCAAAGCTGAAGACCGGATCATATATATGTCAGTACGTAAAACAAAAGAAAGGCGAAAGTTCTCTGCCATTCATTCAGATCGAAAAAGCCAAGAGGTTTCGTTTCTATAGTTCCGCAAACCATAAAGCCTCGTCGCCGGTCCTCATCTACAAGGGGTATCATGGCGCTGTGCAATCCCATAAAAATCCGTGTTTGACATGCTACCCCCAGATAGCCGGGGGACCGAACAAAGCAGCCATGCACGCTCATGCACCCCATGCATCTCTAGGCAGCCAGCTACTGATCGATCATCTAGCATAGGCTTAGCAGGAGATACGTGTAGTGCATGAGAGATATAGCCCAAAGATTATTGTCCTTCGCTCTTTCTCAATTCCAGCTTATGTGTTTCTGTCAAAAGGAGACAGATCACTGCATCTATTGCTGTTCGTCTACGTGTGTGTGCATGCATGTAAGCACATGACATGCATACTCTACACCGAGATTTTTCCAAAGGCTCTATAGCTAATTAGCTACGCCAAGATTTGGATCTAGAATTGTAGAGTCTAGAGTCTAGAGTTGTCGAAGTGAGGGGGTTGAGTGTGTAAAGTGCAGACACGCATGGCAGTGCACCGTGTACATTGGCATGCAACGTGTTTGTTTGGGGCGTGGAGGTGTCTGTCAGATCTTTGCTTCCATCGGTCACTAGCTAGGTTGAATGTTCAACCATATAAGGGCTGGGAGATGGATGTATGTTTGGGGCTCTAAGCTAGCTAGCTATCTAGGTTATGAGAGTGGTTAATATGTGATTCATTTGTAACGCCATGCATATGATGCAGCTCATGAAGTGCAATAGTGGTCATACATATCTAGCTAGACGGACTTTCTCAAGCAAAATTAATGTGTGGCCGAATGATTGTACAATACAGAGATCTGGTGAACACATGGTGTTCGAACAGTGGCATGGAGAACTAGCTAAATAAAGAAACTGTAACAAGTGGCAGCTGACACAAGGCAAGGTAAACGAATTGGGGAAAGATCTAGTTTTGTGGAGATATGTGTGCACCAGAACAGTCATGTACACCAAATTGGGCAACGTACGCCTGAAATTTTCGAGCTACGAGAAAACTACTTCAATTTATAGAGAACAGATTATAATGATTGTTTAGAAAAGGTCTCACCTTCTTCTTGTAGGTTTCAGTCTGCGTGGTGATCACATGATACTGCAAAATCAAAAACGAAAACAACAGACAAAAGAAAACAAGGTTAATTAAGATGTTATGTTGTTAAAGGAAGCAATGCATGAGATGAAATTAAACAAGGAAAACCCAACCAGTTCTTTGGAACTCAGAAAAATGATGTCAATTGTTAATTCTATATCCTAGAGATAGAGAACTCGTGTAGATCTACGACCAAAAGGGGGGCTAGCTACTCAGCATGAAATATGCACGGATTGGACGGCAGATGAGCGAGCAAAAACAGACAGATCCAGCCAGGAATCGAAGCCTAAATCAGTAAATCTGGTAGCTAGGGTTTGTACGTGCATGCCTTCCTCTGGCGAACCTCCTTGAGAGCGGCATCGACATTTTGCTCAAGGTCGCGCAGCTCCTCGAACTCCAGCGCGTCCAGATCTTCACCCATCCTTTGCCTGGGATGGATACAGGAGCAAACAGTATGTCAATTCAAGTCGATCTCGAAATCAAATCAATCTAAATTGCCGGAGCTGGAGAATCCCCATGAAAGAAGTAAAGAAGGAAAGAGGAAAGTGATTGACCTGATCTCGGTGCGCAGGTTCCGGTTGATGTCCTTGAGATGGTTCAGCGTGCGCTGCATATTCTGCGATGAAATCAAACCAAACCAAAGCAAATCAGCCAAAGCGAAAGAGCAGTGAAGCACCGGAAGATGGAGCTTGGACTCGATTAGATCTCATGTCAAATCACAAGAAAACAGCGAGTGAGTAGCTATCTACTAGTAGAAATTAAAAGGGAAATGAGAAAGTGTTGCAGCTAAAGAAAAAGATGGATTGAGGCAAGAAAGAGAAGCAGCAACCTCATACTGCTCGATCCACAGGCTGGTCCCGATGGCCTGCTGGTAGCGGTCAAAAATCCCCTTGATGCTGCAAGTACGTACATACATGGAGAAGAACAAGGCCAAGCTGGCTTATATCAGAGAGGTAATTTGGCAGGCAGCTAGCTAGTGATGTGGATGAAGTGAGCTCGTAGTTCGTACTCGGTGCCGGTGCTGCAGAACTCGTGGTACTTGCCGGTGGAGGAGAACATGATGATGGCGACCTGGGCGTCGCAGAGCACGGTGAGCTCCCGCGCCTTCTTCATGATCCCCGACCGGCGCTTGGAGTAGGTCACCTGCCTGTTGGTGGCGTTCTCGATCCGCTTTATCTCGATCTTCCCCCGCCCCATCTCCGCCGGCCGATCCACCTCCTCCGACCCCGCAATCGCGCGCGCCACCGCGAGCGGGCGAGCTGGCTAGCTAGGTCGACCGACTCAGCGAGCGGTGGAGAAGAAATGGCGAGAAGGAGGGGAGATCGGCGAGCTGCTGCTGCTGCTTCTCGAGCTGCTGGTTTGGTTTAGTAAAGGAGGTGGGACGGAGGTGGTGCCGAGTGTGCGTGTGCATTTCGGGGTGGCGAGGACGGTGGTGGGTGGCGCCGGTGGACGGGGGCGGTTGCCGAATCCGTGAAAGACGTGGGGAACCGCGCCGCGCCGTGCCTGCCCTGCCCTACCCTACCCCGCCCGCGCGCACGGGCCGTACGACCACCACGTAGCCCCGTAACGCGTATGGTTTTGAGCGCCGTTGCGTGCGTGCGGGGCGGCCGGCCGTGGTTTTGAGCGCCGGGACGGACGCGGGCGCGGGCGTATGCCCGGGGGGTATGTTGCTGTGACGTGGCCGTGGCCGAGCAGCGCTCGGCACAACGGTTAGCACGGTTCGGGCTCTGCGGCCATCATTGCCTCGCTGCTTGGCCTGGCTTGCCGGTCTCTCGACTTGAGGCATGCGCATGCAGAAAAGAGGCCCTATGGCTAGATACCATTCTCCCCTGCATTTCCAGCTTAAGGAATAAAGTATTTCCCCTCTCTTTTCTTCTTTTGTGTACAATAGAAGGGGCATTCTCTCATCTTAATTCTTAACATTTCTGTCATTTGATACATCAAGCTAACATTTCTCTTTTCTGAAGAAAAAAAAGCTAGCATTTCTCTTAGTATTGCTCCGTGGCGGATCTAGAAATTCAAGAAAGATGGAGCAAGACAGATCCGGTGGGACGGTGTACCTCGTAGGATCTGTCATATGTGTCACGCGGGGACGCGGATTCAATCTGCTAAGTCCCGGGTAACTTTACCATTTGATTGAAAATGGACAGTAGCATCGTGTAGCACAAGACACTGTAGAAAATATCATGTAGCACTTGGAGGATTGGCACCAGTTCTTTGTTGGTGTGAGACGTCGGCCACATATGCTTCTTCTCTGCATCCTCGTGGCGTGGCGACTGGCTTCAATTTGGGGATGGAGGTTGATTGAAAGCTTTGCATGGCAGTGGCCACTGTTATGCCTTCGTGTGTTGTTATCCTTCTTGGAGATCCAGTGTAGTCCCAATTTGGGTCGGCCTTCCCATGTTTACCTACACTTCCCAATGATCTTGCCGTGTTATTGGTTGAAGTGTGATGGTTGCCGGTAGCAAGGTTGAGTTGTGGGTTGATGGTTGCAGCACCACCATAAGTTTTGCTTGGGTTTGGTCATTGCTGTAGACGCCAACGACCTTGCGTGGTGTTCCTCTCCTTGGAGGCATTGCTTGAAGCCCCCCCCCCCCCCCCCCCCCCCCCTGCCACCACCGCAAGACCCGACCCATGAACCCTACTTGGTTTTTTGGCCATGCGTCGGGTCACTATTGATGTTGTTGTTGATGCTTTTGGGGCCGTTTGTTTGTATAGTTTCAGTGCCACTGTGTGCAATTGGAATCTTAGCTCAGTCGATGGGATCAAGCAAACATATGTTCTCATAGTTCTTATACTACATTTGCTTGTTTCGTGCATATTTTTTAGAGTCTTCCCCTTTTCAATGCTTGCAATTTTGAAAGCCTCTCCTGCCCGGTTATGGTTTTATTATTTTGAAGTCAGCCTCATTTTAGCATTCCATCTAAAGTGTCAAACAATGTGTAATGAAGGACAAAACAATAACTATTTTTCTTGGAATTTAGAGGATATGCCAAGCATATGCGTACGTGCACTTGTGTGATCATGTTGGTTCGGGGGGGGGGCGGGGGGGATTGGTCTTTCCATTGGTATTGCTTAGTTAAAAAATTCTAAATACCAAGTTAGGAAAGAATGCATTTCTCAAAAATAAAATTGCAGAAACTGCAATTTTCAAATTCATTGCTTTAATTCAGTTATTTCTACTCTCATGATTTTTTTCCAAAGATTATATTAATTTCCTTTTGGAATGAAAAGATCTTCGTTCTTTTTGTCCATACTTATCATCAACTATGGAGGTAATATATCCCTAAAAAATATTAGGACACATATTAATTAAAAATGGGAGGGATCTAGTTAGTTTTCAATTAGTGAGTTGTAAGCCTCATCGCAAATCCCTCTGATTTCGAATTATAAGATATTCTATTTTTTTCCTGAATCTAATGTGTATAGACGTATTTTGGTGTGTTTGTTTCACTTATTTCAGTTCGTATGTCGTAATCTCTATCTCTACTACTTAAAAAAAGGTAAGGTTTTCATTTCACCTTTCTTTTCACCACACCTTCGTTCAACCTTTCATGTATGATAATCAATCAACTTAATTTACTTACCTTCTTAACCAATTTCACTTTAATTTACTTACTGAACTTCGGATCGGAATATAAGGTAATTTACGGGCAGAATTTGATGGACATTTATTTACACAGATTATTATGGATAGGTAAATCACAAGCTAACGTACTAGAATATTTATATCCTATTGCAACGCATGCGCATTGTTCTAGTAATATCCAAAATGTCTTATAATTCGGAACAAAGGTGATAGCATTTAAGTGGTATTTTTACTTCATAGAAAATCAAGTAGAGCTCCCGGCTCTATCTCTACTCTTATAAAAAACAGAGTTGGTGATGATAGTCTGCCTGCCATCCTGCAATATAAGCCGTCCGATTTCTATCTGACGGATAGAAAGGAAACTATGGCAATTTTGCAGAAAGATACCCACACCCCTCTCTACATATGCAAATAAGGCTTTCTTTCGTTTATCCTTTTCTCTCACAAGATAAACTACTCATATAAATGCATCTTGATGTTCCGATCTTGCTAGTTATTACTGACAAGAGAAGCCTGTAGATCAGGTCCACACGTCAGTTTTTGCATGGTAGCGTGTCTTCACTACGTATATGCAGCACGTGACAGGTGCACGTAGATGCGTGATTTCTATCATTGAACTTTTACATGTATTACCCGCAAAAAAAAAGAGAAGAAGTTTACATGTATGTGTACACACGTATTGTCCCACACCATCTATCCGTAGTCTGACAGACTTTATTTTTCCCGTGGTTGGATGGTTTGAGAGACAGTGGTATCCTAACCCACCATTCAGGTCCTCTTACTTGCATTATTCCTGAATTTATTTCAGAATTTCCGGCGATGCGCTTTCACTGGGAGCAGACGTTTCCGTCGATGACAAGGCGTTTACGGCGACTTTGTAAATCTCAAGATGGTATGACGGCTCCGTCTCTCGAAGGTGCTCATAGGGGTAGGGTGTGCGTGTGTGTGTTCACAGGGATGAGTGTATGCGCGTATGTATGAGTGCTTGTGTCTGTACATATGTTAAAAAAGGACTTCGTTTTCCATAAAAACTATAGCATAGGTCCACAATTTTTTGACGATTCGTTCTTTCTTCCTCTGGAAGAAAAAGGGCGACCTGGCAGTGTCTCTCCCAAGGAGACTTTCCCCACCGCCGTCCTCCGGCGGCTCCCCTCCGCCGATGACCTCGGTCGTCGGTGGTGAGGGGGTCGCTGGATCCAGGTGTGTGGATAGTTTTAGGCTAAAGCAACTTTGTTTTTAGGCTGTTCATCGTCTTGGATTTGGCGGCAGTGATGGTGGCGCTGAATAAAGATTCTTCAGATTCTTCCCCGACAAGGTGATCGGTCCAATGGTTGGGGTGGTTTGGGAACCAGTCTGTTCAATCAAGGATGGTGTGGCGGCAGCGGCATCCTCCCGGCGGACATGCGTCCTCGGGCTCCGCCGTGCGACGACGTCTGCTGCAACGTCGGAACTTGGGAGGTAGTCCAGGAGCAGATGCAGATTGTGGTCTGCATTGACGCCATCTGAAAGACGAAGCGTGTGATGGGTTCGTGGTTGATGAATGACAGGTGTGGTTTCCTACTTCGGCATCTTAGTCTGCCAGATTTGGAGTTCGATGACGTGTCCGGGGTGTTGCCCCGGTCTGATTCATTTAACGACAATGATGTCACTCTGGGTGAGCCACCTTAGAGGTCCACAAAGCTGCATATCAGCGATGGAGCTGCGTCGAGCTCGGGTGAGGAGGTGATCCGTCATTCGATTCTTTGGTGGCTGTTGTGGTGGTGCTGGAGATAAGTGACAGGCGTTGGTGTCAAGCTTATAGATGTTTTTCTATCTCTCCAGTATTATCATGTCGATTTTTACGTGACTTGTACTTTAATATTTATGATACGAATGAGACACGTATTATTATGCAAAATATAAAAAGGCCATGCAGCCAGACAGGCTAGAACATTTGCTAGTTTGTAATTTAGTACTGTCCGGCAATCTTCTTGAAAGCTTTGGTCAGGAAGGTGTTACCACTTACAAATCCTCATTCCTCTGCATGCATCCGGCAATATCGTCAACTGATTCCAGCAGTCTTCCTTCCACCCGATATGCAAGATCGATCGGGCCGGAAGTCGCTATCCACCGAGGAGAAACGAATGAATGCTCGTGACCGATCACGTCCATCCAATCGCTGATGGTAATATCGATCGATCACCGGACATCCATGCATCGCATGCATGATCCATCATCAGTGGCGCAGGCGGAGGCTGGGGATGCGAGAGTTATTCTCGAACTTGACACGGGCCAACCAGCCAGCCGGGGACAAGACGTGATGGGCGCATGATACTGTTGATTTCATGTCATGCGGTCCGCCGACGCGCCCGGGCCAGCCCGTCAGTCGGCCATGGACGCGAGCGGAAACGCTCCGCGCGGCTTTCCTAGTCCAGGCACGCGTTGATGTGTCCGCGGTGCCGTTTCCGGCGCTTGGACGTGACCCATCACTGCGCGGACTACAGGGAGGGACGTGCTCGGGCAGAGCGTGAGCCGTGCGGAGAGAAAATTTGCCTCGCTTTTTTTCCCTTCTTTGTTTTGCGTCAGTGGGTATATATGGGGTAGCGCAGGTGCGACTTTTGGCTAGGGTTTTGGCTTGTTGCGCGGAAGGCAGTTAATGCATGTTCTTGGCTGAGATGGCATCGATGGTCAATACGCGGCGAGGTTATGATGCTAGGCAACGGTTAGCCTGATCTGGCCCTGTATTGTTTGGGGAGATTTGCATTGGTCAACGCCGCTTCAGAGGATGGAAGTATGTGTGTAACTGGAAGTCAAGTTTAGTAGAACGTCTGATAGGAGGAAATGGCACGAGAATGACGTATACTGAGGTGGTCCATTTCACCGTTGAGGACATCGGATAGAGAATTTATGGTCGGTTTGATTGGGCTCCATGCCTCAGAATTTTGGGTGCCTGGCTTTGGCCTGAAAAGTTGGAGTTTCTTGCCTATACAGACTAGCCTCACAGCGAAGCGTTTGGTTTCCACTCAGTGCCTGGTACTTTGTCTTTTAATGATCATTAGAATATATTTTCAACAAGCAGTTCTTGCTTTTTTTAACACAATACAGACGCAAGCGCTCGTTGGGACTAATTAGTACCAGGCTAGTTTGCAGCACGCGGAATGAATCGGAGCCAGGCTGATCACCATGCCTGGGCCAAGCATCTTATTTCCTTGAGTGAATTGCAAAAAACATCGACATTAAAGGCTAAGGTTGTAGAAATCACAAGTCTCTAGTTTTGTGCCCAAAAACACTAATTCCGGGGCTAATTTTTTGCAAAAACCACAAGTCGCTCGGTTCGCTCGTTTTAAGTGGGATTATGACAGGTGGGACCCGCATTTGTCGACGTGGCATAACTGTTCATCCGTTTGACTCGTTAGACGCCATGAGACGCCGTGCGCGGGCCGGCTCGAGCTGGAACCCTTTTGATTGGTCCCTCCCCTCCCCGCTAGCTCTTCTCCATCTCTTTCCCTCCCCACACCCTCTCCTCTCAAACATGGCGACGGCGAGTGGCGGCGGCGACTGCGGTGGGCCTGCCGGTGGCGGAGACGACAGGCCACCGGAGGCGGATCTCTGCGGCAGCTCAAACCCCGGCGCCCCTTCGGACAGCAGCCCCAACCCCAGCCCCCAGCACTCGCTGGAGTTCGCGGTGGCTAGATCTTGGGCCAGGGCCGTGAAGGCGGATCCAACGGAAAGCCACCGGTGGGGCTCGTCATTCGGCGGCGTCTAGTAAGTTAACCTCATTTGTACATATTCTAGGGTTAGGTTTAGGATTCGGCGGCGTCTAGTAAGTTAACCTCATTTGTACAGATTCTAGGGTTAGGGTTAGGATTCAACGGCTGGATCTTGGTCTGTATGTATGTGTGGTTATTTTGATTTGCAGTGTTAAACCTAGCTTGGGTACTGAAACACTCAATTTGATTTTGGGGGAGGGGGCAGGGGAATAGCCCACTGTCAGACTCATATATGTGTCATATTAATTTTATTTAGTTGATATGTAGCAACGTGAACTGTTAATTAGAGCAGTGGCAATAGAGAACACATTAGAGTAGCTTATTTGTTAATATGCAGTGTTAATTAGAGTACATTAGAGTAGGAAAACAACCACCTAATTCACAACAAACAGGACATCATGATGTTAATTAGCAACCCTGCCGTGTATGTATGTGTGGTTATTTTGATTTGCAGTGTTAAACCTAGCTTGGGTACTGAAACACTCAATTTGATTTTGGGGGAGGGGGCAGGGGAATAGCCCACTGTCAGACTCATATATGTGTCATATTAATTTTATTTAGTTGATATGTAGCAACGTGAACTGTTAATTAGAGCAGTGGCAATACATAACACATTAGAGTAGCTTATTTGTTAATATGCAGTGTTAATTAGAGTACATTAGAGTATGTACATATTTAGTTATGCATTGTTAATTAGAGCAGTGCCAATAAAGGGCAAATTAGAGTACCTCATTTTGTAGTTATGCATTGTTAATTAGAGCAGTGCGAATAAAGGGCAAATTAGAGTAGCTTCATTTGTAGTTATGCATTGTTAATTAGAACAGTGCCAATAAGAGCAAAGTAAAGTATTTTTTGTTAATATGCAGTGTTAATTTTAGCATATTACTGTGAACTTTTTTATAGTAATTATGCAATGTTAATTAGAATTGTTGTTTTATCTTGTTGTCTAGTTTGGACGATGCTATTTGGGAAGTTAGAATGCACTTCCATGAAAGAGACAACTTGGAGAGATCCCTCTGCATTTCAGACATCACATATCACAATTTGGTAGCATTAATAGAGACAGAGGGATATGGGCTGAATGACTACATTTACTTTGTGAGGGAGCCTGGTGTGGGTATTGAAGGATTGGTAGAAATTTCTGATGATGACAAGGTGGATGAAATGCTTGACCATATTGCTAATAAGGATCAGACTGTAGTGAATTTGACAGTGATTAGGGCCACTGATCCAAGACCTGCAGATTTGAATGCAGGCTATTTGTATGAGGAGCAGGTTCCTTTGAGTCAATTAGGAGAAAAACCTGTCTATGAAGTCAATCCTTCTGGAGTTCTATTCAGATCACCTGAGAAATCAAATAAATAGAGGCAGTCAGAGCCACTCCAGTTCTTTTCCACACAGCAGAGCACAAACATAGATATTGCTATGGAGCAAGATGAGCAGGAGACACTAATGGAGCTAAAGAGGAGAACCAAGATTGAGAACTTTAGGAAACATAAGGAGGCATCTGAGCATGTTCAAATGGTTAAGCAAAAACTACCAGTTCTTCTAACTGAAGATGACTCTGATCTGGATGCAGATGAGGACTTTGTTAACAGGCTTAATGATTGGAGGAGGCAGAGAGAGGACCCACTCCTTCATTTTGAAGGAGACACTGATGTGGATGAAGTGTATGGGGAAGATGAGGAAGAGGAGCAAGTGGAGCAGATGGAGCATGAGGAGGAGGAGCAGGTAGAGCAAGTGGAGGAGGATGAGCAGATGGAGCAACAACAGGAGCCAGCAAAGAAGAAGGAAAAAAAGAAAGGGGCCAACCAAGAGGTCACATTCAAGCTTGGAGCAAAGATTTGAGGATGTGTGGGTACCATCATCAGATGAGGAGTATGTAGGTGATTTGAAGCAGGAATATGATGATGGAGCTGAGAATGCACCTTTTATTCTGCCCAATGGAAGGAAGAGCAGAGCATATAAAGCAAAACCAAGAAAGTGGTATAGTGAAGAAAGAGAGAACCCAGAGGAGCAGTTCTGTAGAAATCTTTGTTTCCTTAATGTGTATCAATTTAGGAGAGCACTTCAGACATTTCACATAAGTCAGAATAGGAACTATGACTTCCACAAAAACTGCAATGACAGCATCATAGTTGTGTGCACTAATGTGAAATGTCCTTTCTACATTGCACCTTCTGTTGTTGCAAATGAAACTACTTTTTGCATCAGAAAGGCTAATCTTCTGCACACATGCCCAGCAGTAGCAGAGAATACAAAGGTCACAGGAAAATGGGTGGCACACCAGTGTGAGGATATGCTGAGAATTGATATTGCCACACCAATCACCACAATAATGCAGAATTTGAAGAAGAAATATGGAGTAGAGATCTCAACCCATATGGCCTATAGGGCTAGGAAACAAGCATTGAAGGTTGTCCAAGGAGACCAGAGAGGTCAATACACTAGGATTAGAGATTATTTGCAGGCTATTTTAGACACAAACCCAGGAAGTAGATGTGTTGTGACCACTAAGCATTTGCCACAACACCCAAGCAAGAACCCAAGGTTCCATGGCCTGTTCTACTGTCTTAATGCTTGCAAAGAAGGGTTTTTAAATGGATGTAGGCCATTCATAGATACATTGTGTTGTAACTTGTGTAGTGTTTTTGTTATTTGGCCACATTAAATACACTTTATTCTCACATTTGTCATTTTGCAGGGGTAGATGGTTGTTTTATCAAGCTGTCAACAGGTCAGCAGATCCTTGCTACAACAGGAAGGGATGGAAGCAACAACATATACCCTATAGCATTTGGAGTTGTTGACAAAGAGGACACAAACAGCTGGACCTGGTTCTTAACACAACTGAAAGATGCACTTGGTGGAGAAAGTGGAAAGTTTGGGTATTATACTATCATTTCTGATAGGCAGAAGGTAAACTTCTCTTCTCATATTTCTATTTACTATTAATTTTTCATATGCACATTGCTTTGTGAGCAATTCAAATGGACCAATATTTAGCTCTAGTTCATATTGTGTCAACAGGGCCTTTTAAATGCAGTAAACCATGTTTTCCCCAATTGTCCACAAAGATTCTGCCTTAGACACATTTATCAGAATTTCCAAACTGCTGGTTTTAGAGGTGATGAATTAAAGAAACACATGGATGCAGCTAGTTACTCTTATACTAAGAATGAACACCTAGCTGCAATGAATGATTTGAAAAGAGAGTGTAAGGCAACTTGGGCATGGCTTAATAAAGTACCAGTTCATACATGAGCTAGACATGCAATGGATTTTACCTGCAAGACTGACCTAGTTGTGAACAACATCAGTGAGGTGTTTAACAAAATGATCCTAGATGTTAGAGGGAAGCCAATAAAGACCATGCTGGAAGGAATTAGGACTAAATTGATGGTTAAATTTAACACCAATAGAACTAAGACAGAGACAACAAATTGGAGATTTGCCCAACATATGCAGAGATGTTAGAGGAGGCAAAGTACAACTCAAGATGGTGCCAATCTTTGATGGCTGGTCCTAACATTTACCAAGTTAGTAGTGGAGATAACACCTACTCAGTGAACTTGCTGCACAGAACATGTGGATGTAGGAAGTGGGATATGACTGCTATGCCTTGCAACCATGCAGTCTCTGCAATTGTGAAAGCTAAATTGCAACCTGAAGACTTTGTTGATGATTTATTCAAGAAGGAAACGTACCAAAAAGCATATGGCCATATCATATTTCCTGTCCCTGGTCCAAATCTGTGGCCAAGGACAAGAACTCAGGACATAGAGCCTCCAGTTTTCAGAGACAAAGTTGGGAAGCAACAAACAAAGAGGAGGAAAAACCAATTTGAGAAGCCAGCACCAAGAGATACATCTAGGATGGCATCCATTACTTGTAGCAACTGCAAACTTGTAGGGCACAAATACACTGTGTGCTCCAAGCCCTTGAAACCAGCTCTTGCTATGAGACAAAACCATCATCAGGTTAGCTAAGCATATTTGTTTCTGTTTTTGTAGTTATGTCTCAATTGTAATTCATAGTTCATGATTGTTTCTGTTTTTTAAATGCAGCCAAACAGGTCACATGCTTCTGCTTCATCTACAGCTGCTGCACCAACAAGGAAGAGGCCATCTCCATGTACAGCAGATGTTGGGACTGCTCCTCCCAGGAAGAAAGTTGCACCTGCTGCAACTACACCTAGTGCTCCTCCCAGGAAGAAAGCTGCACCTGTTGCTAGTGCACCTACTGCTCCTCCCAGGAGGTCTCCCAGGAAGAATGCTACCCCAGCACCTACTGATCCTCCAAGGAGGTCTCCCAGGAAGAAAACTACCCCAGCTGGTGCATCTTCTACATCTGCTATAGGCCATAGGGGAACATTTCATGCTCCAAGACAGACTGGAAGGAAGAGGACAGTTTCCTACAAGATGAAAGAGTACCTTTATGCTTCTGGTAACTAGATGTTGCCTTTGTTGGCTGCTTGAATTTGATGCCCATGTTGGTTGCTGAATTTGATGCCTTTGTTGGCTGTTAAACTAGATGCCTTTGTTGGCTATTCAAGTAGATGCCTTTGTTGGCTGTTGAACTAGATGCCTTTGTTGGCAGGTTTGAACCAGATGTTGAACTAGATGCCTTTGTTGGCTGCTTTGAACCATATGTTGAACTTGTTGCCTTTTGATGGTTGTTGAACTTCATGCTGGATGTTGATGGTAGTTGCACCTAAATGAGTAATAGTTGATGCCTTTTGATGGTTGTTGAACTTGAATGCATGATGTTGATGCTTGTTGAACTTGATGGTTGATGGTTGTTGAAATTGATGCATAAATGAGTCTAGGATGCCTCGACGTCGAAAAAACCACCTAAATGATTCTAGGGTGCCTCGATGTCAAAAGAACCACCAAAATGATTCTAGGGTGCCTCGACGTCGAAAAAACCACCTAAATGAGTCTAGGGTGCCACGACGTTGAAAAAACCACCTAAATGATTCTAGGGTGCCTCGACGTCGAAAAACCACCTAAATGAGTCTAGGGTGCCTCGACGTCGAAAAACCACCTAAATGAGTCTAGGGTGCGTCGACGTCGAAAAAACCACCTAAACGATTCTAGGGTGCCTCGACGTCGAAAAAACCACCTAAATGAGTCTAGGGTGCCACGACGTCGAAAAAACCACCTAAATGATTCTAGGGTGCCTCGACGTCGAAAACCCCAACCTAAATGAGTCTGGGGTGCCTCGACGTCGAAAAACCACCTAAATGAGTCTAGGGTGCCTCGACGTCGAAAAAACCACCTAAATGATTCTAGGGTGCCTCGACGTCGAAAAAACCACCTAAATGAGTCTAGGGTGCCTCGACGTTGAAAAAACCACCTAAATGATTCTAGGGTGCCTCAATGTCGAAAAAACCACCTAAATGAGTCTAGGGTGCCTCGACGTCAAAAAACCCACCTAAATGATTGTAGGGTGCTTCGACGTCGAAAAAACCACCTAAATGATTCTAGGGTGCCTCGACGTCGAAAAACCACCTAAATGAGTCTAGGGTGCCACGACGTCAACAAAACCACCTAAGTGAGTATAGGGCTATTTCAGATATACAAATCAACATCAAAATTCATCACATTCAGCATATTGGGAGATCCATACATAAGCAATACAGAACTAATTAGTATCATAATTGGGGGATCCATACATGACCATTACATAACTAATATGTAGCATAACTGGGAGATCCATACATGAACATTACATAACTAATAGGTAGCGTAATTTGGAGATCCATACATGACTAATAAGTAGCATAATTGGGAGATCCATACAGGACCATTACATAACTAATAAGGATATCCATACATGACCATAAACCCCATGACCATTACTGCCCAATGTGGCTCATTCATCTAAGATTGCCTTGATCCCATTCAGCTTGTCCTTGGTCTGCTCCATAACCTTCTCAATCTCATCAATATGGGCCTGCAACTTAGTCTTCTCTTCAACAAGCTTCAACTTCATGTTCCTAATGACACTGGCTTGAGATACTGTCAGGTTCTTAACCATGTCATACTTCTCCTGGAGCTTGCTCTCATCAGGCTTCCTTTCCATCTGGGCCCTCCTCTCATTCTCATCCAAAATGGCTTGAACATCTCCAACCAACTTGTCATAACTGGCCTGCAGCTTGATCTTCTCTTGTGTCAGATTGTGAACAGCAAATGAGTTCATCAGGTTGTCCTCAGTCCTGTTTCTCTTGGACTCTTCATACATATCCCACAATTTGGACAGTGCATTCTCCATTGTAGCTGGCCAAGATGGATCAACCCATTCAACTAGTCCACAGTTTTTACCATCCTGTTAAATTACAGTGTTAAACAACAAGATATGAGCTACATGCCAAGATGAGTTATTTACTAATAACAAGTAGGCACTCCAACTAGTACCAACAATTAGGCAATCTAAATAATGCGTGCTTACTAACTAAAAGCAACTAGGGCAGCAGTACTTAATAACAATTTTTAATAACTGCTTCCAACCCCATGCACATGCTTGACATATAAACAAACCTCACTTGTTCACACTGTCACATGCTGACATATTAACAAATGACCTCACTTATCAACACTGTCACATGCTGACATATTAATAAATGACCTCACTTATCCACACTGTCATATGCTCACATATAAACAAATGAACATGCCACAACACTCTGCACAGATGCTCACATAAATACAATGACTTCACTAAGCCAATAAGCATTGGGCACATATTTAAATAGCCTAACTAACAAGCCAGATCTGCTAAATACCAAAATAGGTACTCCCTCCGTTTTATTTAGTCTGCACATTAGGTTTGACCGAAGTCAAACTTTGCAAAGTTTCACTAAGTTTATAGAAAAATATATAAACATTTACCATAACAAATCTATATGATGTGAAAGTACATTCAATAATGAATCTAGTGGTATTGATTTTTTATTATATATGTTAATATTTTTGTTTATAAACTTAGTCAAAGTTTACAAAGCTTGACTTTGATCAAAGCTAATATGCAGACTAAATAAAAACGGAGGGAGTACTAAACAATGACGAAATGATTAGACCACAACAACTAATTAGCAGAAATTTGACACATACCTTCACAGCACAGGCAAGGAACCTCCTGCCAGTATGGATGCCCTCGAAAGCAACAAGTCTTTCTGCTCGCTTCCGGTGTTCATGGCACAAAACATAATCTTTGCCCTCGAATTCGGAGTCATCCATGGTAGCAGGGATCTGCACGTGCAAAGGAAAGCAAGAGATTTGGGAAGAAAACTTCAGATCTAGCCCAAGAGGAAAATCCCCAAATCCAAACCCTAACCCTATTTCTACCAACTCACCTGCACGATGTCGTCGTCTGAACCTGAGGTGGCGTACTAGTAATACCTGCCATGTGAACCTTCACTGCTGCCAGAGTCCTCACTCCAGGAAACCATGGCGACGCGGTGGCGGCGGCGGCGGTCGGAGATGTGGACGTGTCGACGGCGGCGAACGAGTGGGAGCAGAGAGCGCGAGCGAATGAGGGTTGTGGTGGGTGGGCCTGTAACGACTCGAGGGGAGGGACCGGTCAAAAGGGTTCCAGCTCAAGCCGTCCCGCGCATGGCATCTCACGGCGTCTAACGAGTCAAACGGATGAACAGTTATGCCACGTCGACAAGTGCGGGTCCCACCTGTCATAATCCCACTTAAAACGAGCGATCCAAGCGACTTGTGGTTTTTGCAAAAAATTAGCCCCGGAATTAGTGTTTTTGGGCACAAAACCAGAGACTTGTGATTTCTGCAACCCTAGCCTTCAATGTCGATGTTTTTTGCAATTCACTCTATTTCCTTTGACTTTTTTAATCTTCACCCGGCTAATCACAGGGATGAGGCAACCAGTGTTGGAAATATGCCCTAGAGGCAATAATAAATTGATTATTATTATATTTCCTTGTTCATGATAATCGTTTATTATCCATGCTAGAATTGTATTGATAGGAAACTTAGATACATGTGTGGATACATAGACAACACCATGTCCCTAGTAAGCCTCTAGTTGACTAGCTCATTGATCAATAGATGGTTACGGTTTCCTGACCATGGACATTGGATGTCGTTGATAACGGGATCACATCATTGGGAGAATGATGTGATGGACAAGACCCAATCCTAAGCCTAGCACAAAGATCGTGTAGTTCGTATGCTAAAGCTTTTCTAATGTCAAGTATCATTTCCTTAGACCATGAGATTGTGCAACTCCCGGATACCGTAGGAGTGCTTTGGGTGTGCCAAACGTCACAACGTAATTGGGTGGCTATAAAGGTACACTACAGGTATCTCCGAAAGTGTCTGTTGGGTTGGCACGAATCGAGACTGGGATTTGTCACTCCGTGTGACGGAGAGGTATCTCTGGGCCCACTCGGTAGGACATCATCATAATGTGCACAATGTGATCAAGGAGTTGATCACGGGATGATGTGTTACGGAACGAGTAAAAGAGACTTGCCAGTAACGAGATTGAATAAGGTATCAGGATACCGACGATCGAATCTCGGGCAAGTATTGTACCGCTAGACAAAGGGAATTGTATACGGGATTGATTAAGTCCATAACATCGTGGTTCATCCGATGAGATCATCGTGGAGCATGTGGGAGCCAACATGGGTATCCAGATCCCGCTGTTGGTTATTGACCAGAGAGTTATCTCGGTCATGTCTGCATGTTTCCCGAACCCGTAGGGTCTACACACTTAAGGTTCGATGACGCTAGGGTTATAGGGAATAGATATACGTGGTTACCGAATATTGTTCGGAGTCCCGGATGAGATCCCGGACGTCACGAGGAGTTCCGAAATGGTCCGGAGGTAAAGATTTATATATGGGAAGTCATCATACGGTCACCGGAATAATTCGGGGGTTACCGGTATTGTACCGGGACCACCGGGAGGGTCCACCTGCCCCGGAGGGCCCTATGGGCTGTATGTGGAGAGGGACCAGCCCCTTAGTGGGCTGGGCGCCTCCCCCCTTAGGGCCCATGCGCCTAGGGTTTGGGGGAACCCTAAAGGGGGGGGGGCGCCCCCCTTGCCTTGGGGGGCAAGGCAACCCCCCTTGGCCGCCGCCCCCTCCTCAGATTGGATCTGAGGGGGCCGGCCCCCTCTCCCTTGCCCCTATATATATGTGGGGGGTGGGAGGGCAGCCGCACCCAAGTCTTGGCGCAGCCCTTCCCCTCTCCCAAGTCCCCCTCTTCTCCCGTGGTGCTTGGCGAAGCCCTGCAGGATTGCCACGCTCCTCCACCACCACCACGCCATCGTGCTGCTGCTGGATGGAGTCTTCCCCAACCTCTCCTTCTCCCCTTGCTGGATCAAGGCGTAGGAGACGTCACCGGGCTGTACGTGTGTTGAACACGGAGGTGCCGTCCATTCGGCACTAGGATCTCCGGTGATTTGGATCACGACGAGTACGACTCCTTCAACCCCGTTCTCTTGAACGCTTCCGCATAGCGATCTACAAGGGTATGTAGATGCACTCTCCTTCCCCTCGTTGCTGGTTTCTCCATAGATAGATCTTGGTGACACGTAGGAAAATTTTGAATTTCTGCTACGTTCCCCTACAGTGGCATCATGAGCTAGGTCTATTGCGTAGATTCTATGCACGAGTAGAACACAAAGTAGTTGTGGGCGTTGATTTTGTTCAATATGCTTACCATTACTAGTCCAATCTTGTTTCGACGGCATCGTGGGATGAAGCGGCCCGGACCAACTTTACACGTACGCTTATGTGAGACCGGTTCCACCGACTAACATGCACTAGTTGCATAAGGTGGCTGGCGGGTGTCTGTCTCTCCCACTTTAGTCGGAACGGATTCGATGAAAAGGGTCCTTATGAAGGGTAAATAGCAATTGGCATATCATGTTGTGGTTTTTGCGTAGGTAAGAAACGTTCTTGCTAGAAACCCATAGCAGCCACGTAAAACATGCAAACAGTAATTAGAGGACGTCTAACTTGTTTTTGCAGGGTATGCTATGTGATGTGATATGGGCAAAGGATGTGATGAATGATATGTGATGTATGAGATTGATCATGTTCTTGTAATAGGAATCACGACTTGCATGTCGATGAGTATGACAACCGGCAGGAGCCATAGGAGTTGTCTTTATTTATTTATGACCTGCGTGTCAACTTAAACGTCATGTAATTACTTTACTTTATTGCTAAAGCGTTAGCCATAGTAGTAGAAGTAATAGATGACGAGACAACTTCAAGAAGACACGACGATGGAGATCATGATGATGGAGATCATGGTGTCATGCCGGTGACAAGATGATCATGGAGCCCCAAGATGGAGATCAAAGGAGCTTTATGATATTGGCCATATCATGTCACTATTATTTGATTGCATGTGATGTTTATCATGTTTTTGCATCTTGTTTACTTAGAACGACGGTAGTAAATAAGATGATCCCTCATAATAATTTCAAGAAAGTGTTCCCCCTAACTGTGCACCGTTGCGACAGTTTGTTGTTTTGAAGCACCACGTGATGATCGGGTGTGATAGATTCCAACGTTCACATACAACGGGTGTAAGACAGATTTACACATGCAAACACTTAGGTTGACTTGACGAGCCTAGCATGTACAGACATGGCCTCGGAACACAGAAGACCGAAAGGTCAAACATGAGTCGTATAGAAGATACGATCAACATGAAGATGTTCACCGATGTTGACTAGTCCGTCTCACGTGATGATCGGACACGGCCTAGTTGACTCGGATCATGTAATCACTTAGATGACTAGAGGGATGTCTATCCGAGTGGGAGTTCATAAGATGAACTTAATTATCCTGAACATAGTCAAAAGATCTTTGCAAATTATGTCGTAAGCTCGCGCTTTAGTTCCACTGTTTAGATATGTTCCTAGAGAAAATATAGTTGAAAGTTGACAGTAGCAATTATGCGGACAGTAGAAAGCTTATGTCCTTAATGCACCGCTCAGTGTGCTGAACCCCGAACGTCGTTTGTGGATGTTACGAACATCGGACATACACGTTTAGATAACTAAGTGATAGTTTAGTTAAACGGTTTAGAGTTGAGGCACCAAAGACGTTTTTCGAAACGTTGCGGAACATATGAGATGTTTCGAGGGCTGAAATTGGGATTTCAGGCTTGTGCCCACGTCAGGAAGTATGAGACCTCCGACGATTTTCTTAGCCTACAAACTAAGGAGAAAAGCTCAATTGTTGAGCTTGTGCTCAGATTGTCTGAGTACAACAATCATTTGAATCGAGTGGGAGTTGATCTTACAGATAAGATATTGATGTTTCTCCGAAGTCATTACCACCAAGCTGCTAGAGCTTTGTGATGAACTATAATGTATCAGGGACATATATGATGATCCTTGAGATATTCGCGATGTTTGACACCACAAAAGTAGAAATCAAGAAGGAGCATCAGTTGTTGATGGTTGGTGAAACCACTAGTTTCAAGAAGGGCAAGGGCAAAAAGGGATGCTTCATGAAATGGCAAATTAGCTGCTGCTCTAGTGAAGGAACCCAAACCCGAGACTAAGTGCTTCTGTAATAAAGGGAACAGCCACTGGAGCAGAATTACCCTAGATACTTGGTAGATGAGAAGGCTGGCAAAGTCGATAGAAGTATATTGGATATACATTATGTTAATGTGTACTTTACTAGTACTCCTAGTAACACTAGGGTATTAGATACCGGTTCGGTTGCTAAGTGTTAGTAACTCAAAATAAAAGCTACGGAATAAACATAGACTAGCTAAAGGTGAGATGACGATATGTGTTGGAAGTATTTCCGAGGTTGATCAAATATCGTACGGTCCCTCTACCATCGAGATTGGTGTTTGCGTTGAGCATAGACATGATTGGATTATGTCTATCGCAATACGGTTATTCATTAAAGAGAATAATGGTTACTCTGTTTATTTGAATAATACCTTCAATGGTCTTACACCTAAAATGAATGGTTTATTGAATCTCGATCGTAGTGATACACATGTTCATGCCAAAAGATAGTAATGATAGTACCACCTACTTGTGGCACTGCCACGTAAGTCATATCGGTATAAAACGCATGAAGAAGCTCCATGTTGATGGATCTTTGGGCTCACTCATTTTGAAAAGTTTGAGACATGCGAACCATGTCTATTGGTGTATATGCATGAAGAAACTCCATGCAAATGGACCGTTTGGACTCACTTGATTTTGAATCACTTGAGACATGCAAATCATACCACATGGGCAAGATGACTGAAAGCCTCGTTTTCAGTAAAATGGAACTAGAAAGCAACTTGTTGGAAGTAATACATTTTGATGTGTGCAGTCCAATGAGTGCTGAGGCATGTAGTGGATATCGTTATGTTCTTACTTCACAGATGATTTGAGTAGATGTTGAGTATATTTACTTGATGAATCACGAGTCTGAATTATTGAAAGGTTCAAGTAATTTCAGGGTGAAGTTGAAAGATCGTTGTGACAAGAGGATAAAATATCTATGATATGATCATAGAGATGAATATCTGAATTACGAGTTTGGCACAGAATTAAGACATTGTGGAAATTGTTTCACAACTAATACAGCCTGGAACACCATAGTGTGATGGTTTGTCCGAACATCATAACTGCACCCTATTGGATATGATGCATACCATGATGTCTCTTATCGAATTACCACGATAGTTTATGGGTTACGCATTAGAGACAACCGCATTCACTTTAAATAGGGCACCACGTAATTCCGATGAGATGACACCGTATGAACTATGGTTTAGAGAAACCTAAGCTGTCATTTCTTAAAAGTTTGGGGCTGCGACGCTTATGTGAAAAAGGTTTCAGGCTGATAAGCTCGAACCCAAAGCGGATAAATGCATCTTCATAGGACACCCAAAACAGTTGGGTATACCTCCTATCTCAGATCCGAAAGCAATAAGGGATTGTTTCTAGAATCGGGTCCTTTCTCGAGGAAAAGTTTCTCTCGAAAGAATTGAGTGGGAGGATGGTGGAGACTTGATGAGGTTGTTGAACCGTCTCTTCAACTAGTGTGTGGCAGGGCACAGGAAGTTGTTCCTGTGGCACCTACACCAATTGAAGTGGAAGCTTATGATAGTGATCATGAAACTTCAGATCAAGTCACTACCAAACCTCGTGGGATGACAAGGATGCGTACTACTTCAGAGTGGTACGTAATCCTGTCTTGGAAGTCATGTTGCTAGACAACAATGAACCTACGAGCTATGGAGAAGTGATGGTGGGCCCGGATTCCGATAAATGGCTCGAGGCCATAAAATCCGAGAGAGGATCCATGTATGAAAACAAAGTGTATACTTTGGCAGAACGGCTCGATGGTCGTAAGGCTGTTGAGTACAGATGGATTTTAAAAGGAAGACAGACAATGATGGTAAGCATCACCATCAATAAAGCTCGACTTGTCATTAAGATGTTTTCCGACAAGTTCAAGGAGTTGACTATGATGAGACTTTCTCACTCGTAGCGATGCTAAGAGTCTGTTGGAATTATATTAGCGATTACTGCATTATTTATGAAATCTTGCAGATAGGATGTCAAAACATTGTTTCCTCGACGATTTTCTTGAGGAAATGTTGTATGTGATACAACCGGAAGGTTTTGTCAATCCTGAAAGATGCTAATAAGTATGCAAAGCTCCAGCAATCCTTCTAAGGACTGGAGTAAGCATCTCGGAGTTGGAATGTATGCTTTGATGAGATGATCAAAGTTTTGGGTGTATACAAAGTTTATGAGAAACTTGTATTTCCAAAGAAGTGAGTGGGAGCACTATAGAATTTCTGATGAGTATATGTTGTTAACATATTGTTGATCGGAAATGATGTAGAATTTCTGGAAAGCATGCAGAGTTATTTGAAAAGTGTTTTTCAATGGAAAGCCTGGATTAAGCTACTTGAACATTGAGCATCAAGATCTATAAGGATAGATCAAAACGCTTAATGGTACTTTCAAATGAGCACATACCTTGACATGATCTTGAAGGTGTTCAAGATGGATCAGTCAAAGAAGGAGTTCTTGCCTGAGTTGTAAGGTATGAAGTTAAGACTTAAAGTTCGACCACGGCAGAAGAAAGAGGAAGGACGAAGGTCGTCCCCTATGCTTTTGTCATAGGCTCTATACGGTATGCCATGCTAAGTACCGCACCTGATGTGTGCCTTGCCACATGTCTGGCAAGAGGGTACAAAGGTGATCCAGGAGTGGATCACTAGATAGCGGTCAAAAATTGTCCTTGGAGTAATAAGGACATGTTTCTCGATTATGGAGGTGATAAAGAGTTCGGCGTAAAGGGTTACATCGATGCAAGCTTTAACACCTATCCGAATGACTCTGAGTAGTAAACCGGATACATATAGTGGAGCAACCATTTGGAATAGCTCCAAGTGGAGCGTGGAAGCAACATTTATAATATGACCTAGAGATTTGCGAAGTACATACGGATCTGAATATTGCAGACCCGTTGACTAAAACCTCTCTCACAAGCAATACATGATCAAACCCAGAACTCATTGAGTCTTAATCACACGATGATGTGAACTAGTTTAGTGACACTAGTAAACTCTTTGGATGTTGGTCACATGGCGATGTGACATGTGAGTGTTAATCACATGACGATGTGAACTAGATTATTGACTCTAGTGCAAGTGGGAGACTCTGTTGGAAATATGCCCTAGAGGCAATAATAAATTGATTATTATTATATTTCCTTGTTCATGATAATCGTTTATTATCCATGCTAGAATTGTATTGATAGGAAACTCAGATACATGTGTGGATACATAGACAACACCATGTCCCTAGTAAGCCTCTAGTTGACTAGCTCGTTGATCAATAGATGGTTACGGTTTCCTGACCATGGACATTGGATGTCGTTGATAACGGGATCACATCATTAGGAGAATGATGTGATGGACAAGACCCAATCCTAAGCCTAGCACAAATCGTGTAGTTCGTATATGCTAAAGCTTTTCTAATGTCAAGTATCATTTCCTTAGACCATGAGATTGTGCAACTCCCGGATACCGTAGGAGTGCTTTGGGTGTGCCAAACGTCACAACGTAACTGGGTGGCTATAAAGGTACACTACAGGTATCTCCGAAAGTGTCTGTTGGGTTGGCACGAATCGAGACTGGGATTTGTCACTCCGTGTGACGGAGAGGTATCTCTGGGCCCACTCGGTAGGACATCATCATAATGTGCACAATGTGATCAAGGAGTTGATCACGGGATGATGTGTTACGGGACGAGTAAAAGAGACTTGCCAGTAACGAGATTGAACAAGGTATCAGGATACCGACGATCGAATCTCGGGTAAGTATCGTACCGCTAGACAAAGGGAATTGTATACGGGATTGATTAAGTCCATGACATCGTGGTTCATCCGATGAGATCATCGTGGAGAATGTGGGAGCCAACATGGGTATCCAGATCCCGCTGTTGGTTATTGACCAGAGAGTTATCTCGGTCATGTCTGCATGTTTCCCGAACCCGTAGGGTCTACACACTTAAGGTTCGATGACGCTAGGGTTATAGGGAATAGATATACGTGGTTACCGAATATTGTTCGGAGTCCCGGATGAGATCCCGGACGTCACGAGGAGTTCCGGAACGGTCCGGAGGTAAAGATTTATATATGGGAAGTCATCATACGGTCACCGGAATAATTCGGGGGTTACCGGTATTGTACCGGGACCACCGAGTGGGTCCACCTGCCCCGGAGGGCCCTATGGGCTGTATGTGGAGAGGGACCAGCCCCTTAGTGGTCTGGGCGCCTCCCCCCTTAGGACCCATGCGCCTAGGGTTTGGGGGAACCCTAAAGGGGGGGGGGCGCCCCCTTGCCTTGGGGGGCAAGGCAACCCCCCTTGGCCGCCACCCCCTCCTCAGATTGGATCTGAGGGGGCCGGCCCCCTCTCCCTTGCCCCTATATATATGTGGGGGGTGGGAGGGCAGCCGCACCCAAGTCTTGGCGCAGCCCTTCCCCTCTCCCAAGTCCTCCTCTTCTCCCGTGGTGCTTGGCGAAGCCCTGCAGGATTGCCACGCTCCTCCACCACCACCACGCCGTCGTGCTGCTGCTGGATGGAGTCTTCCCCAACCTCTCCTTCTCCCCTTGCTGGATCAAGGCGTAGGGGACGTCGCCAGGCTGTACGTGTGTTGAACGCGGAGGTGCCGTCTGTTCGGCACTAGGATCTCCGGTGATTTGGATCACGACGAGTACAACTCCTTCAACCCCGTTCTCTTGAACGCTTCCGCATAGCGATCTACAAGGGTATGTAGATGCACTCTCCTTCCCCTCGTTGCTGGTTTCTCCATAGATAGATCTTGGTGACCCGTAGGAAAATTTTGAATTTCTGCTACGTTCCCCAACAACCAGGCCAGACAGACACTTTCCTTTTCAGGACGCAAACCAAACAACTACCAGGCGGCTACAGGGAGCATCCAGGCCACGCATAGAGTGTGGATGCTAACCAAACTCATGAGTAATTCGCGTGCAGTGCAGTTTCCACATGTCCCTCAAACATTTTTCTAATACAGTACAGATGGCAAGCACTCATATATTTGCGCATATACCCACCCTTATGAACGCACACATGCACACCCTACCTATATGAGCACCTTCGAGAGACTGAGCCGGCATATCATATTGAGATTTTACGAAGTCACTGTAGGTGCTTTGTAGTCGACAGAAATGTCTCCTCGCACTGAACGCGCATCATCGAAAATTCTGAAATAAATCCAGAATAAATGCGAGCACCAAAACTTAAACCCTGTTAGGCTGGTGATACCACTGTCCATCTAACCATCCAACCATTGGTTGGCTCGCCCCCAAACTTGTCACTACGTAAACATTTCGCCCTTCTTAATGAAAAGGCGGCGTTCTTGCCGATTAATAAGAGAAAAGCAGGTTGCCACTCTCGCCCCTCAAGGTAACGTGTGTGTAAGAGAGAGAGAGAGTAAGGTCGAAAATGCACTAAATTGGCGCCACCACCCAAATCCACAAATTACAGAGAATGTGTGTCACGGCACAAAGACTACAACCGGAGCAACCACAAAAATCAGCTGGGGTCACCCTCTCCTCTTATTGCTGCCCAATGGCGTGACACTCCTCCTCGTTATAGGTGAGTTAGATGTCTCCTTTGGACATGCGCTTGAGTTGGCACATGATTACGAGGAGTTCCAGAGTGATGGTGATTGGAACATCGCTTTATGTCTAGGGTGAAAACTATTATCTGGCCTTGATAAGTTGGACTCGAAAACATCAAACTTTTGCCATTACCATGTTGAATGTATTGTCTCCATGTTGATGTTCCGGTCTTGATTGGTTGGTCTCGACATCATGAATGCAGACTGTTGTCCTGATCGTCTTGGCTGGATGCGGTGACAAGGGCGCTAGTGCATTATGCCTCTTGAAGGTGTTGACGTCAAAGAAAACGACCTAGTCATAGGTGTTTACTTCATACTTATAGTGGTTTTTCTCTGGTATACTATTAAGAAAAACCCTATAGGTAGACACTTAACAGTGGCACGGGGTAAGTGAGCCGTGCTACTGCTAAGTAGCAGTAGCGCGGGGTCAAACCCAGTGTTGCAGGTGAAGATTAGCAGTAGCGTGGGTTCAACACACCAGCGCTACTACTAAGTGGTCCTCATCGTGCCCCTAGGGGCTGGCCACAGTAGTGGTGGGGGTTATAAAACCCTCCGCTACAAGTAACTAGATAGTAGTAGCGTTGGCTTTATAACATGCACTGCTATTGTGGATACACGGGCCGAGCTCTCGGGCCCCCCTAGCAGCATCGCCTATTATGTGTCTCGCGCTACAGCTAATGGGCTTAGCAGGAGCGCGTGAACCCGTGCCCCGCTCTATTGCTAAGCCACCCTTATCCTCTCCCTGTCGCCCATTCCTGACTCTCCCTCTCCTCACTCTCTCTCCCTCTCTCATTGTCACGTCTCCTCCTCCTCCCGTCGTCGCCGCATTGCCGCCGTCCCCACCATCCCCAGCCTTGGTAAGCCTCCACCCTCCTCCCTCCTCCCTCCTCCTGCCGCCTCCTCTTTATACCTAGTAGTGTTTGCTGCTTATGATCTCAAATGATTGCTAGTAGAAGTATCCAAAATTTTAAGATAAATGAGCAAATTTATATGAATGCAACAGACAATGTTCTTTCATATGTCACATATCAAAAAATAACGTGACTTGGAATAGTTTTGAAGAGTTTCAAAAAATGGTCTTTGAATAGGAAGGACGGAGTTTGGAATTTAGTTTTGGACATTTATGTAATTTTAAGTAAATTGTTTCTTCCTAAATAATGAAAATGAGCTTTAGGCAGTACCAAAGTTTTCAATTGAAGGAGCTTTAGGAAGCATTGGTAACAAATCCAAACCATTCAATAAATGAACTCTGCTCATTATCAATAATAGCTTTGAAGAATTTCAAAAGTAAGTTTCTCACTGAACCAAGTTTCTCACTAAAAACATATTAGTTGATCAACCTTTGGACAAATGCATAAAAACATTTACTGCCAACGTGACCACATCGTTCAGTTAATATTTTGAACAAAAAGGACTTCTTGTTCATTATTTCCAATGTAGAGCATTCAACTTCTCCATGTAAACTTTATGTGTCTTTGAACTTAGAAGTTTGAAAATACTATTAAAGCATTCTTTTTAGGACATTTTATAAAAGTACTAAGAAATGTATTGTACACAATGAAACTACAATTTTAGTACATATATGACACCGATATTGGCTAATGCATATATGACGCAGATATTGACTGCTGACACAATTCTCAGGTTTGTTGTTGTAGGCAGATGTATATTATTTCTGTTGCAAGATATTTGAAGGCCACCATGAGAACATCTCTAGCAGCACAACTACTTCAATTTGAGGTAAAATCTACACATTTGTAGTAGCACATGCCTACATATATGACCTAGGTAGTGGCTAATGAGTGAACAGAAGAAAATTCTCACTCTGATTAAGTAGAGTGTCATGTCCATACAATTATCGAAAATGCTCAATCTTCACATTGTTTAAGATGTATTTGTTGGTGCTGGAATGTTGGTGTTGGTGTATTTGTTGGTGTTGGAATGCTGGTGTTCAAGAACATGCCACATATTTCTTCTATCATTTATTATGATTTTGTAGGGAACACCTCTGAGTGGTCTATGTTTTGCCGAAATGTTGATTCATTTCCGTTCTGGCAAATTTCAGGCGCTCGATATGTTCTATTTTAGCAAAGATCATGCCAAAGTTTTTCCTAGATTTTAGCATGACTTGTGTGATACGTCTCCAATGTATTTATAATTTTTGATTATTCCATGCTATTATTGTATCAATCTTAGATGTTTTATATACACTTTCAAGCAATTATATATCGTTTTGGGCACTAACCTATTAACTTAGTGCCTAGTGCTAGTTGCTATTTTTGCCCGTTTTTGTTTTTTCAGACTATCAGTACCAAATGAAGTCCAAATGCCACGAAACTTTTTAGAGATTTTTTTCTAGCAATAAGAAACCCTGGAAGCTTCGAGAGGGGACGAGAAGATGGAGCAGTGGCCCACGAGGCACCAGGGCGCGCGCCGGTGGCTTGTGGCGCCCATGTGGCTTCATTTGACCTAACTCCGCCTCTATAAATTCTCTAAAATATGGAAACCGACAGAGGATTCCATGAAATACTTTTTCTGCCGTCGCAAGTTCTTGTCTTGACAGATCCTATCTGGAGGCCTTTTTCGGCACTCTACCGAAGGGGGATTCGATCACAGAGGGGCTCTACATCATCCTTTCCGCCCTTCTGATGATACATGAGTAGTTTACCATAGACCTACGGGTCCATAGTTAGTAGCTAGATGGCTTCTTCTCTCTATTTGATCTTCAATACAATGTTCTCCTCGATGTTCTTGGAGTTCTATCCGATGTAATCACTTTTTGCGGTGTGTTTGTTGGGATCCGATGAATTGTGAGTTTATGATCAGATCTATCCATGAATATTAATTGAGTTTTCTCTGAACTCTTTTATGCATGATTGTTATAGCTTCGTATTTCTCTCTGATCTATTAATTTGGTTTGGCCAACTAGATAGATTTATCTTGAAATGGGAGAGGTGCTTTGTAATGGGTTCGATCTTGCGGTGCTCAATCCCAGTGACAGAAGGGGACATGACACGTATGCATCGTTGCTATTAAGGGTAAAAAGATGGGGTTTATTCATACATGAGTTTATCTTGTCTACATCCTGTCATCTTGCTTAAGGCGTTACTCCATTTTTTATGAACTTAATACACTAGATGCATGTGTTGGGGAACGTAGTAATTTCTAAAAGTTTCCTACGCACACACAAGATCATGGTGATGCATAGCAATGAGAGGGGCGAGTTTTGTCCACATACCCTCGTAGACCGAAAGCGGAAGCGTTAACACAACGCGGTTGATGTAGTCGTATGTCTTCACGATCCGACCGATCCAAGTACCGAACGTACGACACCTCCGAGTTTAGCACACGTTCAGCTCGATGACGTCCCGCGAACTCTGATCCAGCAGAGCTTCACGGGAGAGTTCCGTTAGCACGATGGCGTGGTGACGGTGATGATGTTGCTACCGATGCAGGGCTTCGCCTAAGCACCGCTACGATATGACTGAAGTGGAATATGGTGGAGGGGGGCACCACACACGGCTGGAATAGATCAACAGATCAACTTGTGTGTCTAGAGGTGCCCCCCTGCCCCTGTATATAAAGGAGCAAGGGGGAGAGGCGGCCGGCCAGGGAGGGCGCGCCAAGGGGGGAGTCCTACTCCCACCGGGAGTAGGACTCCTCGTTTCCTAGTAGGAGTAGGAGAAGGGGGGAAGGAGGAGGTGGAGAGAAGGAAGGAGAGGGGGGCCGCTGCCCCCTTCCCTTGTCCAATTCAGACTGGGGCAAGGGGGGCCGCGTGCCACCTCTTGGCCGCCCTCTCTCTTCTCCACTAAGGCCCAATAGGCCCATTACTTCCCCGGGGAGGGTTCTGGTAACCCCCGGTACTCCGGTAAAATCCCAATTTCACCCGGAACACTTCCGATATCCAAATACAAGCTTCCAGTATATCAATCTTTATGTATCGACCATTTCGAGACTCCTCGTCATGTCCGTGATCATATCCGGGACTCCGAACTACCTTCGGTACATCAAAACACAAAACTCATAATATCGATCGTCATCTAACTTTAAGCGTGCGGACCCTACGGGTTCAAGAACTATGTAGACATGACCGAGACATGTCTCTGGTCAATAACCAATAGGGGAACCTGGATGCTCATATTGGATTCTACATATTCTACGAAGATCTTTATAGGTCAAACCGCATAACAACATACGTTGTTCCCTTTGTCATCGGTATGTTACTTGCCCGAGATTCGATTGTCGGTATCTCAATACCTAGTTCAACCTCGTTACCGGCAAGTCTCTTTACTCATTTCGTAATACATCATCCCGCAACTAACTCATTAGTTACAATGCTTGCAAGGCTTATAGTGATGTGCATTACCGAGTGGGCCCAGAGATACCTCTCCGACAATCGGAGTGACAAATCCTAATCCCGAAATACGCCAACCCAACAAGTACCTTTGGAGACACCTGTAGAGTACCTTTATAATCACCCGGTTACGTTGTGACGTTTGGTAGCACACAAAGTGTTCCTCTGGTAAACGGGAGTTGCATAATCTCATAGCCATAGGAACATGTATAGGTCAAGAAGAAAGCAATAGCAGAATACTAAATGATCAAGTGCTAAGCTAATGGAATGGGTCAAGTCAATCACATCATTCTTCTAATGATGTGATCCCGTTAGTCAAATGACAACTCATGTCTATGGCTAGGAAACATAACCATCTTTGATCAATGAGCTAGTCTAATAGAGGCATACTAGTGACACTCTGTTTGTCTATGTATTCACACAAGTATTATGTTTCCGGTTAATACAATTCTAGCATGAATAATAAACATTTATCATGATATGAGGAAATAAATAATAACTTTATTATTGCATCTAGGGCATATTTCCTTCAGTCTCCCACTTGCACTAAAGTTAATAATCTAGATTACACAGTAATGATTCTCACACCCATGGAGCCTTGGTGCTGATTATGTTTTGCTCGTGGAAGAGGCTTAGTCAATGTGTCTACAACATTCAGATCCGTATGTATCTTGCGAATCTCTATGTCTCCCACGTGGACTTGATCTGGGATGGAGTTGAAGTGTCTCTTGATGTGCTTGGTTCTATTGTGAAATCAGGATTCCTTTGCCAAGGCAATTGCACTAGTATTGTCACAAAAGATTTTCATTGGACCCGGTGCACTAGGTATGACACCTAGATCGGATATGAACTCCTTCATCCAGACTTATTCATTTACTGCTTCCGAAGCAGCTATGTACTCCGCTTCACATGTAGATCCCTCCACAACGCTTTGTTTAGAACTGCTCCAACTGACAGCTCCACCATTTAATATAAACACGTATCCAGTTTGCAATTTAGAATCGTCCGGATCAGTGTCAAAGCTTGCATCAACGTAACCATTTACGATGAGCTCTTTGTCACCTCCATAAACGAGAAACATATCCTTAGTCCTTTTCACGTATTTCAGGATGTTCTTGACCGATGTCCAGTGATCCACTCCTGGATTACTTTGGTACCTCCCCGCTAGACTGATAGCAAGGCACACATCAGGTCTGGTACACAACATTGTATACATGATAGAGCCTATGGCTGTAGCATAGGGAACATCTTTCATTTTCTCTCTATCTTCTGAAGTGGTCGGGCATTGAGTCTTACTCAATTTCACACCTTATAACATAGGCAAGAACCCTTTCTTTGCCTAATCCATTTTGAACTTCTTCAAAACTTTGTCAAGGTATGTGCTTTGTGAAAGTCCAATTAAGCATCTTGATCTATCTCTATAGATCTTGATGCCCAATATGTAAGCAGCTTCACCGAGGTCTTTCATTGAAAAACTTTTATTCAAGTATCCTTTTATGCTATCTAGAAATTCTATATCATTTCCAATCAACAATATGTCATCCACATATAATATTAGAAATGCTACAGAGCTCCCACTCACTTTCTTGTAAATACAGGCTTCTCCAAAAGTCTGTATAAAACCATATGCTTTGATCACACTATCAAAACGTTTATTCCAACTCCGAGAGGCTTGCACCAGTCCATAAATGGATCGCTGGAGCTTGCACACTTTGTTAGCTCCCTTTGGATCGACAAAACCTTTAGGTTGCATCATATACAACTCTTCTTCCAGAAATCCATTCAGGAATGTAGTCTTTACATCCATTTGCCAAATTTCATAATCATAAAATGCAGCAATTGCTAACATGATTCGGACGGACTTAAGCATCGCTACGGGTGAGAAGGTCTCATCATAGTCAACTCCTTGAACTTGTCGAAAACCTTTTGCAACAAGTCGAGCTTTGTAGACAGTAACATTACCGTCAGCGTCTGTCTTCTTCTTGAAGATCCATTTATTCTCGATGGCTTGCCGATCATCGGGCAAGTCAACCAAAGTCCACACTTTGTTCTCATACATGGATCCCATCTCAGATTTCATGGCCTCAAGCCATTTTGCGGAATCTGGGCTCATCATCGCTTCCTCATAGTTCGTAGGTTCGTCATGGTCTAGTAACATGACCTCCAGAATAGATTACCGTACCACTTTGGTGCGGATCTCACTCTGGTTGACCTACGAGGTTCGGTAGTAACTTGATCTGAAACTTCATGATCATCATCATTAGCTTCCTCATTAATTGGTGTAGGTGTCACAGGAACCGGTTTCTGTGATAAACTACTTTCCAATAAGGGAGCAGGTACAGTTACGTCATCAAGTTCTACTTTCCTCCCACTCACTTCTTTCGAGAGAAACTCCTTCTCTAGAAAGGATCCAAATTTAGCAACAAAAGTCTTGCCTTCAGATTTGTGATAGAAGGTGTACCCAACAATTTTCTTTGGGTATCCTATGAAGACACATTTCTCCGATTTGGGTTCGAGCTTATAAGGTTGAAGCTTTTTCACATAAGCATCGCAGCCCCAAACTTTTAAGAAATGACAACTTTGGTTTCTTGCCAAACCACAGTTCATAAGGCGTCGTCTCAACGGATTTTGATGGTGCCCTATTTAACATGAATGCAGCCGTCTCTAAAGCATAACCCCAAAATGATAGCGGTAAATCGGTAAGACATCATAGATCGCACCATATCTAGTAAAGTACGATTATGACGTTCGGACACACCATTACGTTGTGGTGTTCCGGGTGGCGTGAGTTGCGAAACTATTCCGCATTGTTTCAAATGTAGACCAAACTCATAACTCAAATATTCTCATCCACGATCAGATCGTAGAAACATTATTTTCTTGTTACGATGATTTTCCACTTCACTCCGAAATTCTTTGAACTTTTCAAATGATTTAGACTTATGTTTCATTAAGTAGATATACCCATATCTGCTCAAATCATCTGTGAAGGTGAGAAAATAACGATACCCGCCGCGAGCCTCAACATTCATTGGACCACATACATTAGTATGTATGATCTCCAACAAATCTGTTGCTCTCTCCATTGTACCGGAGAACGGCGTTTTAGTCATCTTGCCCATGAGGCATGGTTCGCAAGTACCAAGTGATTCATAATCCAGTGATTCCAAAAGTCCATCAGTATGGAGTTTCTTGATGCGCTTTACACCAATATGACCTAAACGGCAGTGCCACAAATAAGTTGCACTATCATTATCAACTCTGCATCTTTTGGCTTCAATATTATGAATATGTGTATCACTACTATCGAGATTCAACAAAAATAGACCACTCTTCAAGGGTGCATGACCATAAAAGATATTACTCATATAAATAGAAGAACCATTATTCTTAGATTTAAATGAATAACCGTCTCGCATCAAACAAGATCCAGATATAATGTTCATGCTCAACGCTGGCACCAAATAACAATTATTTAGGTCTAAAACTAATCCCAAAGGTAGATGTAGAGGTAACATGCCGACTGCGACCACTTCGACTTTGGAACCATTTCCCACACGCATCGTCACCTCGTCCTTAGCCAATCTTCGCTTAATCCATAGTCCCTGTTTCGAGTTGCAAATATTAGCAACAGAACCAGTATCAAATACCCATGTACTACTGCGAGCATTAGTAAGGTACACATCAATAACATGTATATCACATATACCTTTGTTCACCTTGCCATCCTTCTTATCCGCCAAATACTTGGGGCAGTTCCGCTTCCAGTGACCAGTCTGCTTGCAGTAGAAGCACTCAGTCTCATGCTTAGGTCCAGACTTGGGTTTCTTCTCTTGAGCAACAACTTGTTTGCTGTTCTTTTTGAAGTTCCCCTTCTTCTTCCCTTTGCCTTTTTTCTTAAAACTGGTGGTCTTGTTGACCATCAACACTTGATGCTCCTTCTTGATTTCTACCTCCGCAGCCTTTAGCATTGCGAAGAGCTCGGGAATTGTCTTATTCATCCCTTGCATATTATAGTTCATCACAAAGCTCTTGTAGCTTGGTGGCAGTGATTGAAGAATTCTGTCAATGACACTATCATCCGGAAGATTAACTCCCAGTTGAATTAAGTGATTGTTATACCCAGACATTTTGAGTATATGTTCACCGACAGAACTATTCTCCTCCATCTTGCAGCTGTAGAACTTATTGGAGACTTCATATCTCTCAATCCGGGCATTTGCTTGAAATATTAACTTCAACTCCTGGAACATCTCATATGCTCCATGACGTTCAAAACGTCGTTGAAGTCCCAGTTCTAAGCCGTAAAGCATGGCACACTGAACTATCGAGTAGTCATCAGCTTTGCTCTGCCAAACGTTCCTAACGTGTGGTGCTGCTCCTGCAGTAGGTCTGGCACGTAGCGGTGCTTCCAGGACGTAATTCTTCTGTGCTGCAATGAGGATAATCCTCAATTTACGGACCCAGACCGTGTAATTGCTACCATCATCTTTCAACTTTGCTTTCTCAAGGAACACATTAAAATTTAACGGAACAACAACACAGACCATCTATCTACAACAACATAGACAAGCAAGATACTATCAGGTACTAAGTTCATGATAAATTTAAGTTCAATTAATCATATTATTTAAGAACTCCCACTTAGATAGACATCCCTCTAATCATCTAAGTGATCACGTGGTCCAAATCAACTAAACCATGTCCGATCATCACATGAGATGGAATAGTTTCAATGGTGAACAACATTATGTTGATCATATCTACTATATGATTCATGCTCGACCTTTCGGTCTTAGTGTAACACCCACAATGCGGCTATATCTCCCACGTGTCGGGGCACGACTTAGAGGCATAGCCGCATGGTAGGCCTGTCGCAAGAGGGGTAATCTTCACACATCCCATGTACTGAATAAGAAAGGGGTAAAGAGTTGGCTTACAATCGCCACTTCACACAAATACATAAGTAGTTCATACATCATCCATAACACAATCAAGGTCTGACTATGGAACCAAAATAAAAGAAGACAACCCCAATTGTTAGATCCCCGATCGTCCCAACTGGGCTCCACTACTGATCAACAGGAAACGAAACAAAACAACGATCAAGATCTTCATCGAGCTCCCACTTGAGCTGGGTTGCGTCAATTGCATTGGTATCATCGGCACCTGCAACTGTTTGGAAGTATTTGTGACTCACGAGGACTCAACAATTTCACACCCACGAGATCAAGACTATTTAAGCTTATGGGTAGGAAAGGGGTAATATGGTGGAGCTGCAGTAAGCACTAAGCATATATGGTGGCTAACATACACAAATGAGAGCGAGAAGAGAAGCAACACAATGGTCGTGAAGCTAGAAGTGATCAAGAAGTGATCAAGAAGTGATCCTGAATCTACTTACGTTCAACCATAACACAAGAACCGTGTTCACTTCCCGGACTCCGCCAAGAAGATACCATCACGGCTACACACGCGGTTGATTCATTTTAGTTAAGTTAAGTGTCAAGTTCTCTACAACCGGACGTTAACAAATTCCCATCTGCCACATAACCGCGGGCATGTTTTTCAAAAGTTCAAAACCCCGCAGGGGTGTCCCAACATAGCCCATCACAAGATCTCACAGTCAACGAAGGATATTCCTTCTCCCAGGAAGACCCGATCAAACTCGGAATCCCGGTTACAAGACATTTCGACAATGGTAAAAAAAGACCAGCAAAGCCCCCCGATGCACCTACATTCCGATAGGAGCTGCACATATCTCGTTCTCAGGGCAACACCGGATGAGACATCTGAAAGTGCGTTATATCGACTAGAGGGGGGGTGAATAGGCGATTTTTATGAAAGTCTTCAAAACGTGGGAGTTATGAAGACAAACAGCGAAGATTTTGCCTATTAGTATGCAGCGGAAGTTAGATTACACTAGGCAAGCCATGGTCAAGTATTCAATAGAGTGAAAGCACAAACACAAACAGCTGCAATGTAATAATGATCAGGTAGGAAGAAGTTATGAAGCCAAACAGATCATACATTCACGTTGTGAAGACAAAAGATAAAGCAAGCATGCAATGGCTTCACAATGAGTAACAGTAAGAAAAAGGAAGTGAAGATGAAACCGGTAACTCGTTGAAGACAATGATGTGTTGGACCAGTTCCAGTTGCTGTGACAACTGTACGTCTTGTTGGAGCGGCTAGGTATTTAAACCTTAGGACACACAGTCCCGGACACCCAGTCCTGAACACGCAGCTCAGGACACCAAGTCCTCACCGTATTCTCCTTGAGCTAAGGTCACATAGTCCTCGCCCAATCACTCTGGTAAGTCTTCAAGGTAGACTCCCAAACCTTCACAGACTTCGTTCACTGGCAATCCACAATGTCTCTTGGATGCTCTGAACGCGACGCCTAACCGTCTGGAGGATTCACAGTCCTCAAGTGTAATAAGTCTTCAGATCACACAGACAAGAAGACTTAAGTGATGCCCAATGTTCTCTGGCTCTAGGTGGTTAGGGCTTTTCTCCTCGCTAGGAATTTTCTCTCAAAGGCTTCGAGGTGGGTTGCTCTCAAACGACAAAAGCCGTGCACTGAAATCTGAGCAGCCAACCGTTTATGGTTTGTGGGGTGGGCTATTTATAGCCACTTGGCAACCCGACCTGATTTGTCCGAAATGACCCTGGGTCACTAAGGAACTGACACGTGTCTCAACGGTCAGATTTCAACTCTCATGGCAACTTTACTTGGGCTACAAGCAAAGCTGACTTGTCCGGCTCTGGACAAGATTCGCTCTCATTGTCTTCACTCGAAGACATAGGTTTTTGATTTAGGCATCACTTCAGTCATTCTGACTGGTTCTCCTGGACCCCACTTAACAGTACGGTGGTTCCTATGACTCAACACAAAAGAAAAAGAACTACGAAAGATCTAAGTCTTCGAGCTCCATAGGCTTCATAACGTGTCTTCTTTTGTCATAGTCTTCAATGTGAATATCTTCATATACCACCTTTGGCTTCAATGTCTTCATACATTTTTAGGGGTCATCTCTGGTAGTAAAACCGAATCAATGAGGGACTTCTACCTGTGTTATCCTGCAATTCTCACAAACACATTAGTCCCTCAACTAGGTTTGTCATCAATACTCCAAAACCAACTAGGGGTGGCACTAGATGCACTTACAATCTCCCCCTTTTTGGTGATTGATGACAAACTAGTTGAAGTTTTCAACGGGGAATATAGTCTGTGAAATTGTAAAGGATAAGGAATTGTCTTCATAAGTTGCAACGGCTCCCCCTGAAGATGTGCATATAAGTTAATTTGCTTTTGGAATGCAAATGCACATGGCAGGTTGTACTTGGAGATCCACTTCAGCTTATGATGACAATCCACTATGCATGTGAAAGTATATGAAGATAATGACATGCATAATGGAAAATGGACGTCTGCAGAATGAGCTAAGTGCGGAATTTATCGTCGCACATGCGGAATTTATCTTTGCAAAATAGGGTGGCAAACAAGTAGCAGACGACCATCTGGTTTAAGTGTTACAACTCATAAGAACCAAATGAAGCAAAAACGAGAGTTGTAAGCACGAAGCAAAATATAGCAAAACATAAAGCACCCGCCCATATGGACCCGCTTGAAGACTATCAACTCATATGCTTCTCCCCCTTTTGTCAGCGAGGACCAAAAAGGTTTGAAGACATAGAGTGTCTACTCGTTCCCAGGAGCAGCAGGGTCATTGGAGGTGTTTGGCGGTGCAGAAGAGCTTGGAGGTGCTGAAGCAGGTGGCGGTGATGTAGCATCGTCTTCTTCATCGATGATTCTGGCAGTGACTGTGGCAGCAGATGAAGAAAACTCAGAGTCTTCAAGTGAAGGTGTGTTGCGCATCACAGCCCTTCTAGGAGGTGTGGTGTCAAACTTGAAGCGCTCAGTGAAGCCATCCTCTTCAAGTTCAGCTTCAGTACATATCATTGATAGCCCTTTCCATGTACGACGACAGGTTTCATGAGTGACGAAAGCATTCTTGGTGGCAAGATTTCAAAGACGATTAACATCCACCAAGAGGCTTTTCATCTGACGCTTTAGCCAGTCGTGATGCCTATCTTGTTTTTGATGAAGGGCCACAAGAAGCTCTCGGTCATTGAGAACACGAGCGCGCTTCTTGGGTCTTGAAGCAGTTGCACTATCAGTGGCTTCAGTTGAAGCAGGGTGTGGCGCACGTGTAGTGCCAGCCAAAGGATACACCCTGGAGATGGCTTCAACACCTTCATCGTTTTGAGTGAAGCTCTGGTGTTCTGCATTCTGAAGACTTATAGGTTGCTTGGCAGGCTTAGGATATATAGCTTCGGCAGAGGTATCCACATCTGGCAAGAAGATCCGATGGTTGCGGGCTGAAGGCTGATATGAGATCGCAGAGTGAAGCTTGATCAGTCTCATTACCCAAGGAGCATAGAACTTTAAGCCAAACAGATCTGAGCCTGATGTAGCGAGTTGGTGTATGAAGAAATCCTGTGCATTGAAGCATTTGCCATGAAGGATACAGAATATCAGAGTCTTCATTGCACCCTCAATCTTGGCATTTGGAGAGTGCCCTTTAATAGGCCAGAGAGTCCGCCGGATAATGTGATAGATTGTTCTGGGCAGGTACTCAAAGTCTTCAACGAAGAACTCTGTTGGATAAGGAGCATCGAGAGGCAGTGGCTTCATCATGGAGAGCATCTGACTCATATTTGGTTCAGGCCTCTGGAATATGCTCTCAAGAGCTTCAGTGTGAAGTGGACAACTTTCCTCGAAGAGTTCGCCAGGAGTGGGCAGGCTGGTGAGCTCAATGATATCGAATGCATTGGTTTCGTGATGGACATTGCCGGTCATCCACTCCAGGGCCCAAGTCTTCAGATCTCTGTTGTATCCCTTGATGTGTAGGGTGGCATAGAATTGCAACAGAAGCTCTTCATTGCAGTGCTCTTCATCAGTTATAAACGGCAGCAGACCCACTTGCTTGAAGCAATCCAGCGCTTCCTCTAAGCAGGGCAGACCAGCAATGGCTTCAACATCAAGGCGCTTGTGAGGGAAGATGCGACCTTGGTTGTATAGGATGCATGAATAGTAGCTGCGCTGAGGATAGCTCCAGAACCTATCTGATGAAATCTGTTCCCTTGAATAGGGGTTCTTGGAGCTGTTGAAAAACGTATTGTCTGCCCTGAAGCTATTGATGTCAAAGGAGCCAGGTGCTGATGCAGGACCTGGGAACCTTGGCAGCCTTGGGACTGGCTTCTGTACATGAGGCCTGTGCTCAACATGGTAATCAAATTGAGGACCTGCAGCAGACTCAGGAACAGAAGTGTCTGGTTCAGTAGCTTCGCTGTCTGCTGAAGCTTTTGGTGGGGAGGGCTCCACATTGGCTTCGGTGTTGGTTGTGGCAGCCTCAACATTTTCAGCCTCCGCTTGACTAGCTGGAGGGTCAGTCACAAGCACGTTCTCCTGGAGAACTGCTTCTTGGTGTAGCAGGGGAGTGGGATCTTGTGGTACTTCTTCATTTTCTTCGGCTGATGCAGCCGGAATGTCTTCAGCATAGACTTGAGGCCTTGGACCTTTGCGAAGCCTGCAGAACACAGACAACGCTTGTGGGGTTGGAGTGGGCTGGGCCTCAAAGTCTTCTTCCTCTTGAGGGCGATCCGCCCATGACGCATCTTGTGCAATTGGCTTCAGAGGACGACCAATGCTGATGAGCTCGCTTTGTTCATACTGAGGAAGGGCTGCGTCATCTTCTACATTGTCCTGATGACCAATGTCTTCAGCAGCAATGGGGTCGGCTGCTGGTATGTTTTCAGCTTCAGGAGCCTCTGTGGAAGCAGGCTCATGAACCGTCAGTTGACGTTCTGCGTTCGGGTGCACCATAGCAATAGGTTCAACTATCAAGGGCTCTGTGGGAGCAGCCCGAGATTTCTTGATCTTTCTCTTCTTCTTGCTGGGGGCAGTAGGAGAGGCTTCAGTGCTCTTCCTCTTCCTGGCTTCAGCTTCAGCAGTTCTTGTCTTCTTGAGCTCTGAAGCTGTTGACCGGCTTTTTGGCTTCGAGCCAGTCGTTGCAGTTGGGAAGACAATTGGAACTGCTTCATGCCTTGGTGCCTCTGGTTCAGTTGGAACGGTCTTCTTCTTTTTCTTTGCGGCCATCTTGGGGTCGATGCCAGGACGCCCAAGTGCCTTGCGCTTCTCGGCCTCATTGTAGGCCTGCACACATCTTTCTGCCAGAGACTTCATCCGCTCACGTGAACCTTGAGCTTCTGCACGCTTCTTCAGAAAGTTTTCCTTAAGTTCATGCAACATGGTCTTGAAGCTCTTCACTTCTTGCACGCTGAGCTTGGCCATATGCTTCTTGAACTGAGCCTTTTCATGATCAATTTTCTGCTTCAGTTCAACTATGCGCTGGGCAATAGCAAGTTTTGAAGCAATAGCGCCTTGGAATGCGACGCTGAGGCCAACGGGCAGCTGCAGATCTTCAAAGCTGATGTCTGGTGAGGCAAACCATTCGTCGATGAAATTGTGGATGATGGCGACATCAAAGAGAGGCAAATTGTTGAAGATTTCAGCTTCTTCTTTGCTTTTGATGAGCTACTCTAGAGCGTCATCTCCAAGATCTTCATCACTTGACAGATCTATGGCTTCGCTGCGCAGGATGGCAGCAGCTGTGAGCTCTTTGCCGGTGTGTGGCTGAGGCACTTTGGCCTTATACGTCTTCAGACGGCACACTGTCTTCAGGAGGTGCAGTTGCCAATGGCTTCGCCCTTGAGATTTTTGGTGAAGGGGCCGGCTTTGAAGCTTTTGGCTTCTTAGACTGCTTAGGCTTCGGTACAGCAGGAGCTTCATCAGACTCAGAGTCAGCTGGAGGGCCATTCACGGTAGTCCCTTGGACTAGGATGTGGGTGATGAGGCCTTCAAGGTTGGCAAACAGACCGATGATATTGGGTTCGGCGTCGCGTGTGCCATCTGCCCTTGGTGCTGAGGGACCAGGGTTGAAGTCTAACCCAAATTTCTTCTTATTCTACTTCGCTGATTGTTGGGCAAACTGGAAGTTGCGCTTGAACAGATTGTCGTCACGACACCAGAGTAGTGACGACGGATGTGCATCATCAGGCTGTGGTCCTCTAACCATGCATGGGTAGAAGCTTTGGGCAATAGCTTCATCTCTGGACCTGGGTACAAGGTTCTTGTAAATGATGTCCCCCCACGGTTTCTTGATGGCACTTTTCTCAGCATACTCTTGGGTTGTGAAGCGGTATTTGAACCATTGTTCTGCCCAGTAGCGTCGAATCCATTGGATTCTGGTCTTGCGCTGCCCATAATTCTCTTCAGGATCTGTTTTATACATTTCTGCCAGGTCAGCAGGGAGATCTTTGGAAGTTCCTTCACGTCGCTGTCTGCCCCCTTCCTTGCTGCTGCTTCTAAAGCCATAAACTTTAACTTGAAAGGCTTCAAAACTTTCAAAGGCTTCAAAGGCTTTATTTTGCTGGACCAACAGGAACTGGCTTCAGGAGAATTTATGTGATGCTGTAGAAATTCTGCAAATGAATGCAGACTATGAGAACCGAAGGATTCTCCCACGGACATGTACCTGTGACAGCATTAAGGTGCGAGGGAAGGGGAAGAGGTCAATTGCATTCTCATAAGGTTTTGAAGATTAATCAGTTTAGAAGACATTGACCTCATCGTGCGAAGACATTCACTCATAGATAAGAAGTTGGTTCCAGATTTGTACAAACCCACAGATCAGTACAAGTGAGGAATCTAACTACTTCATGAAGCACAAGTGAATATACTAGGCATGTTATGAGATGCAGATTGAGAGATCTAACTTGTGTGAAGATAAACTTTTTATGGTAGAAAGTGACAGAACCATGAGATCAAAAGAGGCTGTAAAAAGAAGTTTTATTTACCACACTTGGAACTGCTAGACGGAAGTGTGAGATGATGCCGAGCAGTTCAGTCCTCCGTGCCCTAACTTGGCGACGGAAGACACCTACGGCGACGGCGGAGAGAACGATGTCCGCGGTCGGCGTGAGGACGGCGTCGGAGAGGTTGCGGCAGCGAAGCGCTTCGTCGCCGGCGTCGTCGAGAGCTAGCGGTGGCGCTAGGGTTCGTGCGAGGGTGGAAGAAGGAGATAATGACCGCGGTAAGTGTGAATTTATAGGCACAGGGGCAGCACTGTGCTATTACACAGGTGCCCCTGGCGATTCGCATCTGAGAAACGCGTGGCCAGTTTGCGGAAGTTTGGGGTTTGTTCCACGTCCCACGCACGCCTGGATTGTCGGGCGGTCATTCCTGCTTCTCCGGATTATATGTGGAGGAATGAGCATTGAAAACGGACTTTATGGTTGTCTCTATATCTTCTGCTGACAAGGACGCAGTGAAGACATTCGACAGTTTCAATAGAATGCATATGACTTGGAGAGATAGAATTTGAGATAGAAAGCATAGAGAGATTAGGGTCCGATCACATTCACTCAGTTCAAAAGATTCAACCAAGAAGACATAGCTATAAGTGAATGCTGTAGAGGACAGAACACTAGTATGCATATATCTATATAATCAACATAGTGAAGATAATCATGAAGGCATGTTAAGTTCGAAGCCAAACCAAATGTGAAGATATTGCAAGGTAACGCCATGAGTGAAACACTTCAAAACAGAACGTTTGGTGGTAGCGTTACCCACCGTATAGGAAGTATTAGACTCAGACACGGCGCACAATTATCGTGGCGCTCCGAAGTCAAATTCCACATTAATGTATTCACACTTAGAATGTATGTCTTCATTGATTGAAGATATACTTTACTTTGTGCGTTGCACATCTAAGTCATCATATGCATAAGTGTTAGGATGTGTGCCTGATCACAGGACATTTGAGGATTCCAGGATATTTAGCTCACACCGTAACTTGCAAAATCTCTTCTCATCCAAGGGCTTGGTGCAGATATCTGCCAATTGTTCTTCAGTGTTGACGTGTATGATATCAATGTCTTCCTTCACAACATGATCTCTAAGAAAGTGATGACGAATTTCAATGTGCTTTGTCTTCGAGTGCTGAACTGGGTTGTTGGCAATCTTGATGGCACTTTCGTTGTTGCAGTAAAGTGGTACTTGCTTCAGATGAATGCCATAATCCTTGAGTGTTTGCTTCATCCACAGAAGCTGAGCACAGCAAGATCCAGCAGCAATGTATTTAGATTCAGCAGTGGAGAGAGATACACAGTTCTGCTTCTTTGAAGACCAACATACAAGTGATCGTCCCAGAAAGTGACATGTGCCTGATGTAGACTTGCGATCAACTTTGTCACCAGCATAATCAGCATCCGAAAATCCAACCAAATCAAACTCTGAGCCCTTTGGATACCATAGTCCTAGAGTTGGGGTGTGAGCCAAATATCGAAGAATTCGCTTCACAGCTAAGTGATGTGACTCCTTTGGTGCCGCTTGAAATCGAGCACACATGCAAACACTAAGCATAATATCTGGCCTAGATGCACATAAATAAAGCAAAGAACCAATCATGGAGCGGTATACCTTTTGATCAAACTCTTTACCATTGTCATCAGGACCTAGATGATGTTTGGCTGGCATTGGTGTTGTGAAGCCTTTGCAGTCTTGCATACCGAACTTCTCCAGGCAATCTTTGAGATACTTCTCTTGAGATATGAAGATGCCATTGCGTTGCTGTCGTATTTGAAGACCAAGGAAGAACTTCAGCTCCCCCATCATGGACATCTGATATTGCTCTTGCATCATATATCCAAACTCTTCACTGTACTTCTGATTGGTGCAGCCGAAGATAATGTCATCCACATATATTTGGCACACAAATAGTTCACCATCATATGTCTTCGTGAAAAGAGTGGGATCCAGGGAACCAGGTATGAAGCCTTTGCTCTTCAGAAAGTATTTGAGTGTGTCATACCAGGCCCTAGGGGCTTGTTTGAGGCCATACAGTGCCTTGTTGAGCTTGTATACCATGTCAGGATGTTTTGGATTTTCAAAGCCAGGCGGTTGTGCAACATACACTTCTTCTTCAATCTTGCCATTGAGAAAGGCACTTTTCACATCCATTTGATATAGAAGTATGTTATGATGATTTGCATAGGGCCAGCAGTATGCGTATGGCTTCAAGCCTAGCCACAGGAGCAAATGTTTCATCGAAGTCAATGCCCTCCACTTGAGTATATCCTTGAGCAACGAGACGAGCTTTGTTTCTGACAACTTGACCATGCTCATCTTGTTTGTTGCGGTATATCCATTTAGTGCCTATAATGTTGTGCTTCCGTGGATCAGGACGCTTAACCAGTTCCCATACATTATTCAGCTCAAACTGTTGAAGCTCTTCTTGCATAGCTTGAATCCATTCAGGTTCCATGAAGACTTCTTCAACTTTCTTAGGTTCTGATATTAATACGAATGCGAAGTGCCCACAGAAATTTGCTAGCTGAGTTGCCCTTGAACGAGTGAGTGGACCAGGTGCATTGATGCTGTCAATTATTCTGTCAATCTGCACTTCATTGGCAACACGAGGATGTACAGGGCGAAGACTTTGCCTTGCTGATCTGTGTTGTTGTGGAGGAATGTCTTCAGGCTGAGAATTGTCTCATGGTTGATCAGGTGCTGAGATGAATAAGTTCTTCTTCAGGATGAGCTTCAGAGGTATAATCTCTCCAGTTCCCATAAGCTTGATTGATTCACTAGCTGGAACTTCATCTAGCACATTTGGCAGTTGCTCTCTTTGTGAACCATTTGTCTCATCGAACCGCACATCCACTGTTTCAACAACTTTGTAATGAAAGAGGTTGAAGACTCTGTAGGAGTGCGAATCCTTTCCATATCCAAGCATAAAGCCCTCATGTGCTTTTGGTGCAAACTTTGAGGTGTGGTGTGGGTCCTTGATCCAGCACCTTGCGCCAAATACTCTGAAGTAACTGACATTTGGCTTCTTGCCAGTTAGGAGTTCAATAAGATGTCTTGTTCAGAAGCTTGATGAAGATAAACACGATTGATTGTATGACATGCAGTATCAATGGCTTCAGTCCAGAATTTTCTTGGAGTCTTGTATTCATCTAGCATCGGTTCTGGCCATCTCAATGAGTGTTCTGTTCTTGCGTTCGACGACGCCATTCTGTTGTGGCGTGTACGGAGCTGAGAATTCATGTGTGATGCCCAAGGTATCAAGGATATGTTCAAGGCCAGTGTTCTTGACTTCAGTGCCATTGTCACTTCTGATGTGCTTTATCTTGGCGCCAAAATTGTTCATAGCTCGATTGGCGAAGCGTCTGAAGAATCCTGCACTTCAGTCTTGTAAAGGATTATGTGCACCCAAGTATATCTAGAGTAATCATCAACAATGACGAAGCCATAGAGGCAAGCAGTAGTAGTAAAAGTTGAGTAGTGAGTGGGACCGAAAAGATCCATGTGGAGCAGTTCGAAGGGTTGAGTAGTAGTCATGATTGTCTTCGAAGGATGTTTTGCCCTTGTCATCTTCCCTGCTTCACAGGCACCGCATAAGTGATCTTTCTTGAACTTGACGCCCTCGATGCCTATGACATGCTTCTTCTTCGCAAGGGTGTGGAGGTTCCTCATGCCAGCATGCAAGCCTCCGATGCCAAAGCCAGCATTCTGAAGCTTTTGCAAGAAGACATACTGCAAGTTGTGGCCCTGCTGAGAAATCTACCACGTACAGATCATCTTTTCGATACCCTTCAAACACTAGAGACTTGTCAGATTCCATTAGTACTAGGCAACGATATTTTCCAAACATTACGATCATGTTCAAATCGCAAAGCATTGAGACAGACATTAAGTTGAGCCAAGGGATTCAACAAGCATGACTTTATCCATGTGTTGATCCTTTGAGATTGCAACTCTACCTAGACCCAATACCTTACTTTTACGCAGTGTCAGCAAATGTGATGTGGCTCTTGTCGGATGGACGTAAGGTTGAGTCCATAAGAAGGCTTCTTTTGCCAGTCATGTGATTTGTACACCCACTATCAATAATCCATTCCGAAGACTTTGAAGACGCTAGTGTCGTACCCTACAGTGCAGTTAGGGGGATAGGCTTCATGAAGAGAATTGTGAAGCAAAAACATTTGACGAACCAGTGGGTTATGAAAACTTAGATCCAAATTAGGACTAATAGGGAGAGTAGCATGTGATTCAGGAACGAAGTACATAATGATGCCATTCGGGCATTTTATCTTGCGCCCTACAAGATTTTTAAGGTCCCCAGAAATAGCGTCAGAAGATTTTGTTTTTCTGCTGGAGACCTTTCCCTGCAAAAGAGAGTTAAGCTTTCTTAACCACCCACATCTTCAAGGGTGGCTTAGAAGCAATAAGTCTAAGTGCAGCATCTGAGAATTTTGGCTTTGAAGCCTTAGCAAATAGTCTTGCAGGTGGACAATAATATTCATAGGAATAAGCAGAATAATTTTTGGCCATATGAACATGACGGTTCGATGAGCCGCTCTCATATTCATATGCCTGAGTATGGTTTCCCTGCAAAACATTTGCGTTAGTGTGACTCAGGTGAGTCCTCTGTTTGTATGAAGCCTTTGGACTGTATGAAGTCTTTGGGTCTGAGGTTTGTCTTCTTCAAGTGAGGTGTCAATGAAGACATTCACAGGAAGATCTTCCAGACACTTTTTCGGAACCCAGATCTTCTTCATAGGCGTCATTCCTGCAGTTAGTACCAATGTACCTGGCAAACACTTCACCATTCTGATTCTTAAACAGTTTATAGTTGCATCAAAGGATTCATCAATAATAATGGGGTTAGCACATGTGAAGCCAGATAAATTGGATGGATCTGCTGAGGTTCCTTTGCAGCAACCCATGTGGTTTTGGGGTACTGCTCAGGTTTCCAGTAAGAGCCATCTGCATTTATTTTCCTTACGAACCCAACACCCTCTTTCCTAGGGTTTCGGTTCAGAATCTGCTTCTTGAGGACATCACATAATGTCTGATGTCCTTTAAGACTTTTGTACATCCCTGTTTCAAGCAATGTCTTCAACCTAGCATTCTCATCAGCAATAGCAGTGGTATCCTCAGCAGAGGGGTTAGTTACCACATCAACAGTTGAAAGATATGCAACAGCAAGTAGCAGTGGAACATTCAGCAACAGAAGTAGCATTATCAACGCTCATGCATTTAAGACATGGTGGTTCAAATCCTTCCTGAGCGAACTGATCTGTTCGGCGCGAAGTGACTCGTTTTCCTTTTGAAGATCTTCATGAGCCGCTCTCAATTTCTCAAGTTCTTGCTTCCTTTGAAGATAATCATAGGAAAGCTTTTCATGAGTTGTTGAGAGAGTATCAAGACGATCTTCAAGTTCCTGATACTTAACGTGAGATTTTTTATGTCTTCAATTAAGGATTCAGATCGAGTCATTTCAGCACCCAACAGATCATCGCTTCTGTCTAACAGTTTTTGAATATGTTCCATAGCTTTCTGTTGTTCAGTTGCAATTTTAGCAAGTGTTTTGTAGCTGGGTTTTGAATCACAGTCAGAGTCATCGTCACTAGATGTTTGATAGCGAGTAGTGCGTGTGTTTACCTTGGCACCGCGTGCCATGAAGCAGTAGGTAGGAGTGGAGTCGTTCTTGTCATTTGCATCAGTGTCGGTGATGAAGTCATTGTCATCAGTGTTGAAGATGGACTTGGCGACGTATGCTGTAGCCAGACTCGCAATGCCAGAATCAGACTCCTCCTCAGATTCCACCTCTGCCTCCTCAGAAGCAGACTCCTCCTCTGAATCCATTTCCTTGCCAACAAACGCACGTGCCTTGCCAGATGAGCTCTTCTTGTCGTGATGAGACTTTGAGGAAGACTTGGAAGAAGACTTTGAGTATTTCTTCTTCGTCTTTGTCGTCAGAATCATATTCCTTGCTCTTCTTCTTCCTTCTGTTCTCATTGTCCCACTGTGGACACTCAGAGATGAAGTGTCCAGTTTTCTTGCACTTGTGACATGTTTTCTTTGTAGTCATGAGCAGAAGCTCCATCATTCCTTGAGCTTGATCGTGAAGATTTTCTGAAAGCCTTTCTTCTTGGTGAATTTTTGGAACTTCTTCACTAGCATTGCAAGTTCCCTTCCAATGTCTTCAGGATCATCAGAACTGCTGTAAGATTCTTCTTCAGATGAGGAAACAGCTTTTGCCTTCAAGGCACGAGTTCGCCCATAGTTTGGACCGTAGATATCTCTTTTCTCAGAAAGCTGAAACTCATGTGTGTTGAGCCTCTCAAGTATGTCAGACGGATCGAGTATCTTGAAATCAGGACGTTCTTGAATCATCAGGGCCAGGATGTCAAACGAACTATCAAGTGATCTCAGCAGCGTCTGGACGATTTCATGTATGGTGATCTCAGTGGCGCCGAGGGCTTGAAGTTCATTTGTGATGTCAGTGAGCCGGTCAAATGTGTGCTGGACATTCTCATTGTCATTTCGCTTGAAGCGGTTGAAGAGATTGCGAAGTCTGGGTTGAGATGCCTTCATTGACCTTGGAGAGCCAGTCCCAGACCAGCTTGGATGTCTTCAAGGCACTCACACGGCCATACTGTCCTTTTGTCAGATGACCACAGATGATATTTTTGGCAGTAGAGTCCAGTTGATTGAACTTCTTGACATCAGCAGCAGTGACACCTTCTCCAGCCTTGGGAACGCCGTTCTCGACGACATACCATAGGTCGACGTCAATGGCTTCAAGATGCATGCGCATCTTATTCTTCCAGTAGGGATATTCAGTTCCATCGAAGACAGGGCACGCAGCGTAGACTTTGATTATCCCTGCAGTCGACATAGCTAAAACTCCAGGTGGTTAAACCGAATCACACAGAACAAGGGAGCACCTTGCTCTGATACCAATTGAAAGTGCGTTATATCGACTAGAGGGGGGGTGAATAGGCGATTTTTATGAAAGTCTTCAAAACGTGGGAGTTATGAAGACAAACAGCGAAGATTTTGCCTATTACTATGCAGCGGAAGTTAGATTACACTAGGCAAGCCATGGTCAAGTATTCAATAGAGTGAAAGCACAAAGACAAACAGCTGCAGTGTAATAAGGATCAGGTAGGAAGAAGTTATGAAGCCAAACAGATCATACATTCACGTTGTGAAGACAAAAGATAGAGCAAGCATGCAATGGCTTCACAATGAGTAACAGTAAGAAAAAGGAAGTGAAGATGAAACCGGTGACTCGTTGAAGACAATGATGTGTTGGACCAGTTCCAGTTGCTGTGACAACTGTACGTCTGGTTGGAGCGGCTAGGTATTTAAACCTTAGGACACACAGTCCCGGACACCCAGTCCTGAACACGCAGCTCAGGACACCAAGTCCTCACCGTATTCTCCTTGAGCTAAGGTCACATAGTCCTCGCCCAATCACTCTGGTAAGTCTTCAAGGTAGACTCCCAAACCTTCACAGACTTCGTTTACCGGCAATCCACAATTTCTCTTGGATGCTCAGAACGCGATGCCTAACCGTCTGAAGGATGCACAGTCCTCAAGTGTAATAAGTCTTCAGATCACTCAGACACGAAGACTTAAGTGATGCCCAATTTACTCTGGCACTGGGTGGTTAGGGCTTTTCTCCTCGCTAGGAATTTTCTCTCAAAGGCTTTGAGGTGGGTTGCTCTAAAACGACAAAAGCCGTACACTGAAATCTGAGCAGCCGACCGTTTATGGTTGTGGGGGTGGGCTATTTATAGCCACTTGGCAACCCGACCTGATTTGTCCGAAATGACCCTGGGTCACTAAGGAACTGACACGTGTCTCAACGGTCAGATTTCGAACTCTCATGGCAACTTTACTTGGGCTACAAGCAAAGCTGACTTGTCCGGCTCTGGACAAGATTTGCTCTCATTGTCTTCACTCGAAGACATAGGTTTTTGATTTAGGCATCACTTCAGTCATTCTGACTGGTTCTCCTGGACCCCACTTAACAGTACGGTGGTTCCTATGACTCAACACAAAAGAAAAAGAACTACGAAAGATCTAAGTCTTCGAGCTCCATAGGCTTCATAACGTGTCTTCTTTTGTCATAGTCTTCAATGTGAATATCTTCATATACCACCTTTGGCTTCAATGTCTTCATACATTTTTAGGGGTCATCTCTGGTAGTAAAACCGAATCAATGAGGGACTTCTACCTGTGTTATCCTGCAATTCTCACAAACACATTAGTCCCTCAACTAGGTTTGTCGTCAATACTCCAAAACCAACTAGGGGTGGCACTAGATGCACTTACAACAACTTACGAGTAAAACCAAACCTCAAGTTTCCCCGAGGTGGCCCCGCAGTCTACTCGGTTCGGACCAACACTAAGAGAAGCACTGGCCCCGGGGGGGGGGGGGTTAAAATAAAGATGACCCTCGGGAGTGAGACTCCCAAGGGAAAAGTAGGTGGTGGTGAGGCAAATGGTAAAACCAAGGTTGGGCCTTGCTGGAGGAGTTTTATTCAAAGTGAACTATCAAGGGGTTCCCAAAACACCCAACCGCGTAAGGAACACAAAATCATGGAACATAACACCGGTATGACGGAAACTAGGGCGACAAGAGTGGAACAAAACACCAGGCATAAGGCCGAGCCTTCCACCCTTACCAAGTATATAGATGCATTATAGTAAACAAGATATAATATTGATATCCTAACAATATCCATGTTCCAAACATGGAACAAACTTCATCTTCACCTAAAACTAGCAACACTATAAGAGGGGCTGAGCAAAGCGGTAACATAGCCAAACAACGACTTGCTAGGCAAGGTGGGTTAGAGGCTTGACATGGCAATATGGGAGGCATGATATAGCAAGTGGTAGGTAACGCGACATAGCAGAAAGAGCGAGCAACTAGCAAGCAAAGATAGAAGTGATTTCGAGGGTATGGTCACCTTGCCCGAGATCCCGCAAGGAAGACGAACGGGTCCATGAAGAAGATAAACGGACGTAGTCGAACGAATCCTCACAACTCTGGAATGGAACCGAAGCTAACGAGGGAAGCAACCCGGAAAGAAGCAAACAACATAGTAAACAACCATCACATCAACATGGCATGATGCACAACTAAGTATGATGCATGTCCGGTTAAATATGCATGGCATGGCAAAGTGCAAAACAAAACTACAAGTTAAGTGGAGCTCAATATGCAACGAGATGCATATTGACAAAACACCACATCCTTTTATTTAGTTCGCTCTTGGTTATGTACTCAACAATATTAAATGTTGTTAACCATGGCAAGGGGTGAGGCATATGAAAACTACCTATCTAGGCAAGTTTAAATGAGGCCGGAACAACAAACAACAAGTCCGGAAACTCCTCATGTGCATATTTTAGGTTTGGTATTGTTCTGCCCTAAACCATATTTTAGAGTTGTTAAACATGCAAAGTAATGCCACCATGTTATACTATGCATTTTTCTACCCCATTTACATATAAAGTTTATTAAATTTGGAGCTACGATTATTTAGTTAAGAAATAAATTATTTTAACATGTTATTTAAGCAAATTAATGCAAACAATAGTTTAAACATTTTAAACATGCAAGAAAGTTGGATATTGTGAAACTAGATGAAATTCTAGTCATTTTACATATATAAATTGTTTTAATATGATGCACCGTTTGAGAGATATGATATGCATGAACAACAAGGGGTTTTCTGTAAAACAATCGTCTCTGGAATAATTAGGAAATTCGCAGATCTAGAAAAAAATGAACGGGCCGAAACAGAGGCGGACTAGGCCTCACCAGAGGGGCTCAGCCCAGGTAGGCGAGGTAGGCCGGCGGTTGCGTGGTTGGGCCTTGGAGGCCGAGCGGGCCCACCAGGGCGATGGGGCGGCATGGACGTCATCCTCGTCTCGCTCTCGCACGAGCAGAGGGGCCGACGGCGTGGCTTGTGCGGCGAACGACGGCAGGGAGGAGCGGAGGCGGCCCCGGAGGTGCGGATCTGGATGGGATCCGCCTGATCCGTCCGTCTCCGGCGGCGGTGGTGGAGATCCGGCGACGGTGAGCTCGGACGCCATGGCGGATCCTGCGAGGCCGGGAGAGGGAGAGGCCATGAGAGAGAGATCGAGACAGATAGGGAAAAAGAGGAGGGCGGCGATGTGGTCGGACCTGGAGGAACTCCGGTGAGGAGGGTCCCCGGCGGGCGGCGCTGCTGGCGCAGGCAGAGGTAGGCGGCGGCGTAGCAGAGGTAAGGGTGCGTCGGCGCGAGGCGCTTGCAGGCAGGGGCGCTCGGGAGGAGCTCGGGCCCAGATGGGCTCAGGGCAGGCTCTAGATGGGCCCTGAGGGCCGTGGAAGGTGGAGGGAGGCAGGAAGACGTGGAGGCGCCCGGTTGGTCGGGGCGCCGGCTGGCCATTGGCAGCGCGCCAAGTGGTGGAGAGGAGGTTGGCCGGGCACGGAAATGGAGGTGGGTGCGGCGGCTGGAAGGTGGAGGTGGCGGCAGTGGGTTGGGGGGCACGGAAAATAAGGAAGGGAGGAAGGAATGTCCAGAATTGGAAGGGGGGGGGTCTCCTTTTATAGGCAGGGTTAGGGTTTGTGGGGATTTCTGGGGTTTCCGGAACCTCCGTTGACGATCCGATGACTCCGGCGAGAGGGGGAGTTCCGGTGGGTGATGATGGGTTGTGAAAGTGGACTAGTGGGCTGAGAAGAGAGGAAGATGGGCAGCCCGGCACATGTTTCCAGAGACTGAAAATGTCCGACGTTTGACCGACTATATTGTCGCTATAGTTATCCGTTGGGGCATCAAATGCACTCCGAACGCGATGAAATTTGACAGGCGGTCTACCTACACTAAAATAAGACCGCACTTCAACCCATTCCGAGAAAATTTTCCGGCCACTTATAAAATAATATTTCGGACATGCCGCGGGCGCGTGCGAGTGTGGTTGGACTCAGAACGGACATCGGAGAGAATGGGGGGACCCGGGCGGATGTAAGTTTTGAAAACATGATGATGCAATGCACATGATGACATGGCAAGATGCGACACGCAAGCAAATGACAAGGCAACAACAACGAATAACTGGAAGACACCTGGCGCATCGGTCTCGGGGCGTTACAACACTCCACCACTATGAGAGGATCTCGTCCCGAGATCTAGGATGGCACCGGAGGGAAACAGAAGAGGTAAAACTAAGTTGCTTCTTGACAAAAGAGTGAAACCAATGAACCTGGAGAGGTTGAACAAATTGAAATAAAGAATACAACGAAGATGAACAAAGTTGAAAACACTCCGTTAGAAAAGAGGAACAAAGAACCTTACTAGAACCTTGTAGGTTGAAAGACATAAGAAAAAGGGTTGCAATGGACAAGAAGTACATGCAAGCACTTCGGTAGAAACGAGATGTACAAGAAACGATAAAGATCAATTACGAAAACACTCCGGATGGAAATGGAAGGTAATAATATGAACTTGGCAAAATAAAAGCACTTGGATGAGACTCCGGTTAGAAGAGGAATGATAGACACAACACTCCGATTCAAACAAGATAGAGAACGAATAAGAATGATATAATTTGGGCAGCACTCCGACTGTAAATGGAAGGAATTGAACATGAACTTGGGAAGATTGGATGATACTTGATGAAATCAACAACACACTACCTCCGGAACTATTGAAAGAATGGCACAAGGGGTAAGAAATATTTCAGACGGCACTCCAGTTGAGAAGGAGGCAAAACTTGATAAGATGAGAGAACTTGAATGAAGGACACGACACTCCGGTTGAATGGATAAGCAAAAGGAAAGAACATGATCTTCACAATTCGAGATGATGAGTGAAAAGAGCAACATCACAATGCCTCCGGAAGAAATAATATAAGATAGATCATTAGAATAAAAGAATGGAGAAGAAAATGCCAACTTCTGCCACAAATGAGTTTGGAGAGCACCCTTCCAAGAAGGTTATAACGGAGTTGTTGGAAAACCAAAAACGAAATGAATAAACTTGTAGTGGGCTTATGGAAAAGTTCTCAAAATTATGAGGTAACAACCTGCCACTCATGGGAAAAATATTTGATTTATAGCTAGAAAAGATTGAAAACTTCTTCCACCAAGATGATAGAGAGATAACTTGGATCATTGTCAAGCACCACAATAGCCACATTCCTTAGGGAAGGCTTTAGGTGAAATATAACCCAAGATAGCTCCAACGAAGAGATTGATGGATTGAGAAGAGCTCATGCTCGAAAAAATTGATGGGTTTAACTATCTCATTCTTGACAACTGTTGAATCATGACACACGAAGGGAAATTGTCAAGAATGACATAACACCACCTCAAAAGATAAGGTAGAAAGAATTGCACTTCAGAATGCAAGATGAAGAATGCTTGAACTCCTCAAAACAAAACACGTGTTGAGCACCATGTTTAATTTAGAGTATAGCTTGGCGGATCATAGCTTCGAGAGAAATCTTGAAGAACAATTGAAGAATGAAAGGAATCATTGATGAACCACCATGTAGAGCCTCCATGAAGAACTCCGTTAATAAAAGAATAATGAAAAGAAATAGAAGTTGAAACACAAGGTGAAGCCTTGTAATGATTTAGATGGAACTTCACGACGATATAACTGAGAGAGCTTGGAACTCCGAGAAAAGAAAAGATGAACCAATTGAAACCGAGAATTTGATGAACCTCCGGAATAAGGAATTGAATTCACTCGATGAAACAAGAATAAGAATTACATTATGCGTATCCTTCACCACTTTAGATTGATGACAAGAAATGGATTTGGCATACTACTTATTTTCATAGAAAGGATTAAGATAGATATAGCGCGAACTTAAGAAGGTCTTCAACGAATCACCGGTTGGGATTGGAAAGAACGAATGAATCTGTATGATAACGAAGGAAGAGAACTCTTGGACGAACCACCATAAGAATTGAAAATGAAAAATAGCAAAGGTAGCAATCACTGGGAATAATTGGAAAACGAATGAAGATACTTGCTGGGATTTATATACATGAGAACGAAGAGATCACGAGCTAATTTGAGAATACTTGAATGATGCACCAGTAAGATTTGGAGAATGAGAGCTGAAAGCTGAGAATGAATAAACCCGCAATGATGGTATTCAGAGAATCAAACTGAAAAGAATCCTGAATTGCTTTGGATGGGTGAAAAGAATTCTCACGATCGAAAACAATTATGAGAGGATGGCATAAAGCTAGCACCATGAATCTTTGGGATAACGGTTAAGGATTTAAGAGGAACTCCTCTTCGGTCTTCAAATTCGAGAAAGACGAGAAGAACAACACCAAATTGTTGAGACACTCCGGAATAATGAAGAATATAAAGGTTGAACCAACGCTAAAAAGAATTTGAAAGATCTTGGAGAAATACATATGACTAATGATAATTCATTCTTACGTCAAACTTGAAATGAATTTGAGAATAACATCGGGAAAAGAAGAGTCAGGTAAGATCCTAGGAAAAGACCTGTGGGTTAGGGCCCACTCAAAAGACATACCGTTGAACAATTACTTGAAAGGGAGATAGCACCGATTGAATTAAATGGCTTGAATGAGAGAACAACCTCGAAATGGTTGAACGGATCTTGAATGAAAAGATGAGCCTTCTGAGATATCTTCAACACTCCGGCACAAATGAATAGTGAGAGTTGAATGATTAATTGGTGCACCGACATGATAAAATGTTTGAAACGAGGAAAGGATATGATCGTCAGAGCTTGACTTGAATCCACCAGAGAAGAAAGAGAATGAAGTATGATGAACTTGTAGAGCATCTTCATGAGAACCACCGGGTAAGAACATTGAGGAAAGAATGAAGAAACTTCACATCCATAAGATGGATACTTGATTCAGAAATCTGAGTCCTTGAAGGAAAAGGGTGGGTGGGTGGGAAAACAAAGGAAACTTGGGGGCAGATGAAATGAACAACGTTGGGAAAACTGAGGAGTGATCTTGCGAATGTTGAAATGAACGGATCCACTTGAAGGGAAACACGCTGGTTGAAAAGGATTGACATGACAATCTCTATTATCATGAAGGATTAGTATTCACATAGAAATATGAGAACACCACTTAGGAAAGGTATGGAATCACACTTGACATTGAAGCAACTCGAATACCACAACTCAAAACAAAACAAAGGATTGGCCTGGAAAATAAGCCAGAAACAAACATATGATAGACCCCATGTCGTATCATGTGTCTGTTGGAAAGATATTCTAGGAGCTACTTGAATTCCCACTTATAAACTCCCGAAACATTCTGGTTATGCAATCAGGTGTTGGGGATACAGGGGAAGAAATATATCTCACCCAAACTAATAATCCCTACATCCAGCTGTATCCATCCTTCAACACATAACCAAGAAACCTTCAGAAATCATGTAACTCAACCTTCGAAAAGCATCCGTTTTACAGTTATGGCAATACTCCTGAACTCCCATCCCAGTACTGGGTGGCGTCGAGGTTATGTCACGAACAACTGCATAAAAGAGATTTTCGATGTCGGCGAGCTCAGGTATTTTAGAACTGCAACGATAAAATTGTGATGACAACACCTCGGAGCTCAACTCCTCGGGACACTGCCACAACCCTAAATGTCAGGAGGCACCAAGAACAATGTTCTCGTCACAAAACCATCGGAACAATTCCAAGATACCCGCGTGGTCCTAAAAAAATTCATGAAATTTGAGGAGACAAAAGTCAAAACTCTACGTCAGGAGGCCTCACCAGAGCGACGAAGGGACTGAGGAGTAAAAAGAATCCTACTCTCCGATATATATAATCCTAAGACTCAAAACATTTTGTTCTAGACTCAACAACGTCAACGATTCAATCAAGCAGGGGGCTCCTAAGTCAGGGAAGGCTCTGATACCAACTTGTAACACCCACAATGCGGCTATATCTCCCACGTGTCGGGGCATGACTTAGAGGCATAGCCGCATGGTAGGCTTGTCGCAAGAGGGGTAATCTTCACACATCCCATGTACTGAATAAGAAAGGGGTGAAGAGTTGGCTTACAATCGCCACTTCACACAAATACATAAGTAGTTCATACATCATCTAGAACACAATCAAGGTCCGACTACGGAACCAAAATAAAAGAAGACAACCCCAATTGCTAGATCCCCGTTCGTCCCAACTGGGCTCCACTACTGATCGACAGGAAATGAAACAAAACAACGATCAAGATCTTCATCGAGCTCCCACTTGAGCTGGGTTGCGTCACCTGCATTAGTATCATCGGCACCTGCAACTGTTTGGAAGTATCTGTGAGTCACGAGGACTCAGCAATCTCACACCCGCGAGATCAAGACTATTTAAGCTTATGGGTAGGAAAGGGGTAATGTGGTGGATCTGCAGCATGCACTAAGCATATATGGTAGCTAACATACGCAAATGAGAGCGAGAAGAGAAGCAACGCAACGGCCGTGAAGCTAGAAGTGATCCTGAATCTACTTACGTTCAAGCATAACACAAGAACAGTGTTCGCTACCCGGACTCCGCCGAGAAGAGACCATCACGGCTACACACGCGGTTGATTCATTTTAATTAAGTTAAGTGTCAAGTTCTCTACAACCGGACGTTAACAAATTCCCATCTGCCACATATCCGCGGGCACGTTTTTCGAAAGTTCAAAACCCTGCAGGGGTGTCCCAACTTAGCCCATCACAAGATCTCACAGTCAACGAAGGATATTCCTTCTCCCAGGAAGACCCGATCAGACTCGGAATCCCGGTTATAAGACATTTCGACGATGGTAAAACAAGACCAGCAAAGCCCCCCGATGCACCGACATCCCGATAGGAGCTGCACATATCTCGTTCTCAGGGCAACACCAGATGAGACATCTTACGAGTAAAACCAAACCTCAAGTTTCCCTGAGGTGGCCCCATAGTGTACTCGGTTCGGACGAACACTTAGAGAAGCACTAGCCGCGGGGGGGGGGGGGGGGGTTAAAATAAAGATGACCCTCGAGAGCACGACTCCCAAGGGAAAAGTAGGTGGTGGTGAGGCAAATGGTAAAACCAAGGTTGGGCGTTGCTGGAGGAGTTTTATTCAAAGCGAACTGTCAATGGGTTCCCATAACACCCAACTGCGTAAGGAACGCAAAATCAAGGAACATAACACCGGTATGACGGAAACTAGGGTGGCAAGAGTGGAACAAAACACCAGGCATAAGGCCGAGCCTTCCACCCTTTACCAAGTATATAGATGAACTAAAGTGAACAAGATATAATAATGATATCCCAACAATATCCATGTTCCAAACATGGAACAAACTTCATCTTCACCTGCAACTAGCAATGCTATAAGAGGGGCTGAGCAAAGCTGTAACATAGTCAAACAATGGTTTGCTAGGCAATGTGGGTTAGAGGCTTGACATGGCAATATGGGAGGCATGATATAGAAAGTGGTAGGTAACGCGGCATAGCGAAAAGAGCGAGCAACTAGCAAGCAAAGATAGAAGTGATTTTGAGGGTATGGTCATATTGCCTGAGATCCCGCAAGGAAGACGAACGGGTCCATGAAGAAGACAAACGGACGTAGTCGAACGAATCCTCACAACTCCGGAACGAAACCGAAGCTAACGAGGGAAGCAACCCGGAAAGAAGAAAACAACATAGTAAACAGCCTTCACATCAACATGGCATGATGCACAACCAAGTATGATGCATCTCCGGTTAAATATGCATGGCATGGCAAAGTGCACAAACAAAACTACAAGTTAAGTGGAGCTCAATATGCAACGAGATGCATATTGACAAAACACCACATCCTTTTATTTAGTTCGCTCTTGGTTATGTACTCAACAATATTAAGTGTTGTTAACCATGGCAAGGGGTGAGGCATATGAAAACTACCTATCTAGGCAAGTTTAAATGAGGCCGGAGCAACAAACAACAAGTCCGGAAACTCCTCATGTGCATATTTTAGGTTTGGTACTGTTCTGCCCTAAACCATATTTTAGAGTTGTTAAACATGCAAAGTAATGCCACCATGTTAAACTATGCATTTTTCTACCCCATTTACATATAAAGTTTATTAAATTTGGAGCTATGGTTATTTAGTTAAGAAATAAATCATTTAGCATGTTATTTAAGCAAATTAATGCAAACAGCAGTTTAAACATTTTAAACATGCAAGAAAGTTGGATATTGTGAAACTAGATGAAATTCTAGTCATTTTACATATATAATTTGTTTAATATGATGCACCGTTTGAGAGATATGATATGCATGAACAACAGGGGGTTTTCTATGAAACAATCGTCTCTGGAATAATTAGGAAATTCGCAGATCTGAAAAAAATGAACGGGCCAAAACAGAGGCGGACTGGACCTCACCAGAGGGGCTCAACCCATGTAGGCGAGGCAGGCCAGCGGTTGCGTGGGCGGGCCTTGGAGGCCGAGCGGGCCCACCAGGGCGATGGGGCGGTATGGACGTCGTCCTTGTCTCTCTCTTGCACGAGCAGAGGGGCCGGCAGCGTGGCTTGCACGGCGAACGACGGCAGGGAGGAGCGGAGGCGGCCCCGGAGGTGCGGATCCGGACGGGATCCGCCTGATCCGTCCGTCTCCGGCGGTGGTGGTGGAGATCCGGCGACGGTGAGCTCGAACCTGGCCATGAGAGAGAGCAAGACATATAGGGAAAAAGAGGAGGGCGGCGATGTGGTCGGACCTGGAGGAACTCCGGTGAGGAAGGTCGTCGGTGGGCGGCGCTGCTGGCGCAGGCAGAGGCAGGCGGCGACGTAGCGGAGGCAAGGGTGCGGCGGCGCGAGGCTGATAACCCACAAGTATAGGGGATCGCAACAGTTTTCGATAAGAAAGAATGTCGAACCCAACAAGGACCTAAAGGTAGAACAAATATTCCCCCAAGTTCTATCGTCCACCGATACAACTCTACGCACGCTTGACGTTCTCTTTACCTAGAACAAGTATGAAACTAGAAGTATTTTGTAGGTGTTTTTGGATAGGTTTGCAAGATAATAAAGAGCAAGTAAATAAAAAGTAGGGGTTGTTCAGGTAAGGACACAACTAAGTTAGTTTTAGTAAAGAGCTTTCTGTTACGAGAAAGTTATTTGTCTCTAGGCAATCGATAACTAGACCGGTAATCATTATTGCAATTTTATATGAGGGAGAGGCATAAGCTAACATACTTTCTCTACTTGGATCATATGAACTTATGATTGGAACTCTAGCAAGCATCCGCAACTACTAAAGATCATTAAGGTAAAACCCAACCATAGCATTAAAGCATCAAGTCCTCTTTATCCCATACGCAACAACCCCCTTACTCGGGTTTGTGTTTCAGTCACTCGCGCAACCCACTATAAGCGAATCATGAACGTATTGCAACACCCTACAGCAGGGATCCCTCACACTTGCGCGACACGGAGAGCACCATAGGACAGCACCAATAATAAAACATGCAACTCAAACTAATCTTGATCATCAAATAGCCCATAGGACAAAATGGATCTACTCAAACATCATAGGATAGCCACACATCATTGGGAAATAATATATATCGTTGAGCACCATGTTTAAGTAGAGATTACAGCTGGTAAGATAGAGGTTACACCGCTGCATAGAGAGGGGGAGAGTTGGTGATGATGGCGGTGAAGTTGTCGGTGAAGATTGCGGTGATGATGATGGCCACGGCAGCGTTCCGGCGCCACCCGAAGAGAAGGGGAGAGGGGGCCCCTTCGTGTTCTTCTTCCTTGAACTCCTCCCTAGATGGTAGAAGGGTTTCCCCTCTGGTCATTGGCCTCCACGGCTGTAACGCCCCGAGACCGATGCTCGAGAAGACCTCCATATATTTCCGGGTTCCGTCGTGTGTTTTGTTTGGTTCTTTGCATTCATCATTACATCATGCGCATTGCATCATGTCTTCATGCCATCTTGTCATTTCTTTTTCTTAACTCAACCAAATAAAATCGGATGGATCTTCGGTCCATTTAAATCGAGGGATATTCACATGGTGAAATTCTCTTTATAACATATCTCCCAATATGTGTAGGGAGCTATATTAAATATTCCATTTTCGGAATCACCCACGAACACACATGCAATAATTCCCCATGTCTATTCCTCTTCGTGTTTGACCTTCAAACCTTGCCAATATCTCTCATCTCTTTTATCGAGGCTCCTCCTAAAACCTCAACATTTTTGGAAACCTCTAATTCCTAGTCCTTGCTCAAACCTTTTGAATTAAATTCAAATGATTTTGAATTTAATTCCTGCAATCTTGCCACTCCTATTTTTCATGGACCGTGCACATTTTTACGAGTCCGTGGAAATTATCCCCGTGCCCAACTCTTTCTCTAACCTTTCTTTTCTTCCCTTTTTCTTTCTCTTTATTTTTCTGTTTTGAAAAGAGAATTAGAGAAAGAGAGAGAGAGAAGGAGCCCAGCAGCCTGGGCCTCCCAACCTCCCGCGCCGGCCCAAGGCCAAGGCCCAGCCGCCCCCACCAATCCCTCCTAACCCTAGCCCGAACCCCCCTGCCCGATCCCCCACTCTCCCTCGTCTCCTCCCTCGCGCCGTCACCACGCACGAGAGGAGCGCCTCGCCCGATCCCTTCTGCCTCCTCCTTGCTCGACCTCCTCCTTCCCTCGATCTCTCTCTCTCGTGCCCGACCCCCATCTTTCCCTCGCAGCCCGATCCCCACTCCTCTCTTCCACCTCGCGCTGCCCATCTCCTCGCCCTTGCTCGCCCCGCACGCGAGACCTCCCCGACCACCGCATCCCTGCTCGCGCCCAGATCCCATCGCCGTCTGGCCCGTGGAGCCGCCCACTGCTCCGCTTCGACGCCCGGCGCGTATCCCGCGCCTCCCGACCCGGTGCTCCCCTGCACATGCGCCCGAGGCCATGGCTTCCTCGTCCCGGTCCATGGGGGACTCGCCGGAGCCCAGCCGTTGGACCTGCGCCATCCTCTGCTTCCTCTACGGCGACCAGGGGCCCCATCGCGTCGCGCCCAGTCGCCACGAGCTTTTCCCGTGAGCCTCTGCCGCTCACCACCACCATCGTGTCCTTGCTGCCGCCGCCCTGAGGCCCCTTGTGATGTTTTGTGTTGGACCGTCAAGATCTGCAAGATCGACTACATGGACGCCAAGACCATACCAGGACCGCCAAGCATCTTCTCTGTTATTTTTTTGCCAAGTACCACAATGACGCGTCAAGTACCTCTACCGTCGTCTCCGGAAACGCCAAGTACCCCTACGCACGAAGACGCCAAGTCCGTTTCGGGATTCATCAAGTACCGCTACAGATGGCTCGAACGTCTACGAAACGTGTACCACTACCGTCCACCCGCGAAGACCCCGTGGAAGTCAAGTTCCTTGTCGTGACCCCGAACGTCTACGGAACATGAACAATTACTTCCTCTTCGAAACGTGAACCACTACCGTCGCGAGAACGACTACTTCCCCTCCGAACCGATTCACTTCGAAAATGCACGCTTCGAAGGTATAACCCCGAGATGACCTTCCGAGAATGAATGTGGGTTGTATGAGATGCCCGTGTTTTGCACCATGTCCGAGTTGTTCCTTGCGCGTTCCTCATTGCCTTGCCGTCGACACGTGGGAACCCGGTAACCGGGATCACCCCACCATCTTGCATGGCACGCTCTCCGCACTTTCTTTTGCACCGACATCTCAATCGAGTTATCGGAACCGATATGTTGCCGTGGCATCATTTTCGGTATCGTTGTCGGGGCACCCCTTTTGTTTCCGCCACGGTGACCAATGCTTCTTATTGCTCTTGTCAACTTCAATTAAAATTGCATAAACTTGTCCATGTCATCCGCATCATGTTAACAACATCAAGAATGTTTAATTTGTTGTTTGCATTAATTTGCTAAATGCATATGGGGATTTACCGGATTTGTTGTTTGTTATATCCGGCCCCATTTAAATTGTTTAGATGGTGCAGTTTTGTTATGCCTCACCTCTTGCCATGTTTAACAACTTTTGATATTGTTGAGTACCTAACCGAGAGTGAACTAAATAAGTGATGTGGTGTTCCATCAATATGCAACGGAGTTGCATATTGAGCTCCACTTAATTTGTAGTTTTGTTTGTGCACTTTGCCATGCCATGCTTCATTTAACCGGACATGCATCATACTTGATTGTGTATCATACAATGTTCATGTGCGGTTTGTTTACTATGTGGTGTGCTTCTTTTCCGGTGTTTGCTCCTTCGGGTTGGTTCCGTGAACATCGCGTTTGTGAGGATCCGTTCGACTACGACCGTTTGTCTTCTTCATGGACTCGTTCTTCTTCCTTGCGGGATTTTAGGCAAGATGATCATACCCTCGAAATCACTTCTATCTTTGCTTGCTTAGTTGCTCGCTCTTTTGCTATGCCTATGCTGCGATACCTACCACTTGCTTATCATGCCTCCCATATTGTTGAACCAAGCCTCTAACCCAACTTGTCCTAGCAAACCGTTGTTTGGCTATGTTACTGCTTCGCTCAGCCCCTCTTATAGCGTTGTTAGTTGCAGGTGAAGATTGAAGTCTGTTCCTTGTTGGAACATGGAGATGTTGTTCCTTGTTGGAACATGTTTACTTGTTGGGATATCACAATATATCTTATTTAATTAATGCATCTATATACTTGGTAAAGGGTGGAAGGCTCGGCCTTATGCCTGGTGTTTTGTTCCACTCTTGCCGCCCTAGTTTCCGTCATATCGGTGTTATGTTCCCGGATTTTGCGTTCCTTACGCGGTTGGGCTATAATGGGAACCCCTTGACAGTTTGACTTAAGTAAAGCTCTTCCAGCAATGCCCAACATTGGTTTTACCATTCGCCACCTAGCCTTTTCTTTTCTCTTGGGAGTCGTGCTCCTGAGGGTCATCATTATTTTACCCCCCGGGCCAGTGCTCCTCTGAGTGTTGGTCCAAACTAGAGTCCTGTGCAGCGCCCCCTCGGGGAAACTCGAGGTTTGGTTTTAGTTGTATGGAGCGCTCATCTGAGTGTGCCCTGAGAAAGAGATATGTGCAGCTCCTATCGGGATTTGTCGGCACATTCGGGCGGTGTTGCTGGTTTAGTTTTACCCTGTCGAAATGTCTTGTTGTATCGGGGCGCCGAGTCTGATCGGAACGTCTCGGGAGGAGGTCTATTCCTTCGTTGACCGTGAGAGCTTGTCATGGGCTAAGTTGGGACACCCCTGCAGGGATTTGAACTTCCGAAAGCCGTGCCTGCAGTTATGGGCAGATGGGAATTTGTTAATGTCCGGTTGTAGAAAACCCAAAGTCTACCCTAATTAAAATGAATCAACCGCGTGTGTAACCGTGATGGTCTCTTTCCGGCGGAGTCCGGGAAGTGAACACGGTTGTTGGAGTTATGCTTGACGTAGGTTGTTTTAGGATCACTTCTTGATCATACTTTTATCGACCGTGCTTTGCCTTCTCTTCTCGCTCTCATTTGCGTATGTTAGCCACCATATATGCTAGTCGCTTGCTGCAGCTCCACCTCATGCCTTTACCTTACCCATAAGCTTAAATAGTCTTGATCGCGAGGGTGCGAGATTGCTGAGTCCCCGTGGCTCACAGATGCTTCCAAAACCAGCTTCCAGGTGTCGATGAGTCCGTGCAGATGACGCAACCAAGCTCAGGAGGAGCTCAATAAAGATCTTGTCTTTTGTGTTGTTCCGTTTCCAGTTGATCAGTAGTGGAGCCCAGTTGGGGTTGATCGGGGACCTTGTCGCATTTGGGGTTCTTCTCTTATTTTGGCTCCGTAGTCGGGCCCTGATTGTATTTGAATGTTGTAATGCTTTATTCATGTAATTGTGTGAAGTGGCGAGTGTAAGCCAACTATGTATCTTTTCCCTTATTGTATTACATGGGTTGTTTGCGAAGATTACCTCACTTGCGACATTGCTTTAAATGCGGTTATGCCTCTAAGTCGTGCTTCGACACGTGGGAGATATAGCCGCATCGAGGGCGTTTCAAGTTGGTATCAGAGCCTTCCCCGACCTTAGGAGCCCCATTGCTTGATCGTTTTTAGCGGCCGAGTTGTGTCTAGAAAAATGTTTTGAGTCATTTAGGAATTATATATCGGAGAGTTAGGAATTCTTTTTTACTTCCCAGTCTCCTCATTGCTCTGGTAAGGCATCCTGACGTAGAGTTTTGACTCTTCTCTTCTCAAATTTCACTATTTTTTTTAGGATCACGCGAGTATCTTGGAATCGTTTCGATGGTTTTGTGACGAGAACATTGTCTTGGCGCCTCCTGTCAGGGGTTTAGTGGAAGTGTCCCGGAGAGTTGAGCTCCGAGGTGTTGTCGTCATAATTTTATCGTTGCAGTTCTGGAATACCTGAGTTTAGTACGCCGACATTGAAAATCTCTTTTATGCAGTTCGTTGGTGAGATAACCTCGATGCCACCCAGTACTGGGGCGGGAGTTCGGGAGTATCGCCATAACTTGTATAACGGATGCTTTTCAAAGGTTGAGGTAGATGGTTTCCGAAGGTTTCTTGGTTATGTGTTGAAGGATGGATACAGCTGGATGTAGGATTTGCTAGTTTTGGGTGAGATATTATGCTTCCCCTGTGTCCCCAACACCTGATTGCATAACCAGAAAGTTTCAGGAGTTTCATAGGTGGGAATTCAAGTAGCTCTTAGGATATCTTTCTGACAGATGTATGATATGAGATTGGGGTTCGACGTCTAGTGGTCCGCCTATTCACGGTCGGTTTTACAGTGGTCTCGTTGTGTCTTAAAGAGTCCTTGGCTATGCCGACTCGGGGATGCTTCGTATGTCATGTGCACTGCCCTGTACATGATGGTGCTGTACGATCGAGCCCGTGTAGGCCCCACCACGAAAACTTCGGACGAAATCTCTATGATATGTTTGTTCTGGCTTATTCTGCAAGCCAACCCTTTGTTTTGTTTTGAGTTGTGGTATTCGAGTTGCTTCGAAGTCAAGTGTTTATTCCATACCTTCCCCAAATGGTGTTCTCATACTCCGATGTGGATACCAATCCTCCTTGATAATCGAGATTGTTATGCCAATCTTGTTCAACCGGTGTGCTTCTTTTCAAGTGGATCTAATCATTTCAATATCTGCAAGATCAACTCAAGTCTTCTCAACGGCGTTCATTTCATCCATCTCCAGTTGCCTTTGTTTTTCCCACCCTCCCTCCCTTTGTTTCTTCGAGGACCCAGATTTCTTTATCAAGTATCCTTTTATTCTTGTGAAGTCTCGCCATTCTTTCCTCGTTTCAATGCTTTCTCATGCCGGTGCACATCACATTTAGTCATTTCTTGCTATTCTTTTGTTCCGGAATGCTAAAGATATCTCAGAAGATTCGTGTTTCCGCTCTTAATCCGTTCAACCTATTTCGAGGATGCTATCTAATTCTAGTCATTTAATTCAACCGGTGCAACCTCTCTTTTAAATTGTTCAACGGTGTTTTCTTTTGAGTGGGCCTTAACCCACAGGTCTTTTCCCAGGATCTTACCTGACTCTTCTTATTTTCCTGGAGTTATTCTCAAATTCTTTTCAAAGTTTGACGTAAGAATGAATTATCATCAGTCAAATGTATTTCTCCAAGATCTTTCAAATTCTTTTCATTGTTGGCTCAACCTTTCCATTCTTCATCCCGGAGTGCCTCAACAATTCTTGGTGGTGTTTCTCGTTGTAATTCTTAGATTTTTGAAGACCGAAGAAGAGTTTCTCTTTAATCTTGCTCCATTCTCTTCAAGATTCGTGATTCTAGCTTGTTGCCATCCTCTCGTAATTGTTTTGATCGTGAGAATTCTTTTCACCTATCCGGAGTAATTCAAGAGTCGTCTCAGTTTGATTATCTGGAGTCCATCAATTCATGTTTATTCATTCTCAGCTTTCAGTTGCCATTCTCCAATCTTACCGGTGCATTGTTCAAGTATTCTCTTGTCAGCTCGTGACCTTTTCGTTCTCATGTATCTAAATCCTAGCAAGCATTTTCGTTCATTTGCTAATTCTTCCCGGTGTTTCTTTATCTTTTCTTAGTTCTTTTTCAATTCTTACGGTGGTTCATTCAAGAGTTTTCTTCCTTTGTGTATCATATCTATGCATTCGTGCTTTTCAAATTCTACCGGTGGTTCGTTGAAGACCTTCTCAAGTTTGATATATCTCTTTTAATCCTTTCTACGAGAATAAGTAGTATGCCAAATCCATTGTTTGTCATCAATTTAATTGGTGAGGAATAAGCATAATGTAATTCTTATTCTTGTTTCATCGAGTTTGCTCAATTCCTGTTTCTCCGGAGTGGTTCATCATACTTATTCTTGTTTCAAGTGCTCATTTTTCTTTGCCGGAGTTCCGAGCTCTCGCAATTATGTAATCACGGAGATCTATCTAAATCTGTACAAGGTTCCACCGTGTGTTTTCAACTACCCTTTCTTTCCGTTTGATCATCCTTTTGTTACTGGAGTTCTTCATGAAGGTTCCACTTGTTGGTTCATAGAGGATTTATTTCCTTTTCGAGGTGTTCATCGAGATTCTTTTCAAAGGAGCTCAACCTTTCTTCATCTTGCTATCCGGAGTACAATTTCTTTCTACCGTATCTTTGGAGGTGGTTTTACACCATTCTTGATAATTTGAGTTCATGATTCACATGTTATTAAGAATGAGGTATTTTAAATCCATCAATCTCTTATTTGGAGTTATCTGGGGGTATATTTCACCTAAAGCCTTCCCTAAGGATTGTTGCTATAGTGGTGTTTATAAATGACCCAAGTTATTCACCTATCCTCTCGGTGATTTAAACTTCTCATCTCCTTGTTGTTATCAATAGGATATATCGTTCCTGTTAGTGGCAGAATTTCACCTAATAGTTTTGAGATGTTCTCCATAAGCCCACTACAACGCTGTTCTTTTCATTGTTGGGTTTTTTTTTCAACAACTCCGTTCGACCCTTCTCCTAAGGATGCCTTCTCAAGCTCTTTTGGCAGAAGTTGGCATTTTCTCGTCATTTCTCCTATTTCAATTATCTATATTCTATTCTTTTGTTCCGGAGGCATTGTGATGTCGCTCTCTTCGACCCATCATCTTGTTTTGCCAAGATCATGATCAATTCCTTCCATTTCCAACCGGAGTGTTGACGTAATTGATCTTTATCGTTCCTTGTACTTATCGTTTTCTACCGGAGTGCTTGCATGTACTTTTGTTCATTGCAACCCTTTTTCTCATGTCTTTCAACCTACAGGGTTCTCATGATGTTCCTTGTTCCTTTTTCCTAACAGAGTGTTTTCCACTTCGTTCATCTTCAATGTATTCTTTTCTTTCAATTTGTTCAACCTCGCAAGGTTCTTTGGTTTCACTCGTTTGTCAAAGAAGCAACTTAGTTTTACCTCTTCTCTTTCTCTTCCGTTTTCCCTCTGGTGCCATTCTAGATCTCGGGACGAGATCCTCTCGTAGTGGTGGAGTGTTGTAACGCCCCGAGACCGATGCTCGAGAAGACCTCCATATATTTCCGGGTTCCATCGTGTGTTTTGTTTGGTTCTTTGCATTCATCATTACATCATGTGCATTGCATCATGTCTTCATGCCATCTTGTCATTTCTTTTTCTTAACTCAACCAAATAAAATCGGATGGATCTTCGGTCCATTTAAATCGAGGGATATTCACATGGCGAAATTCTCTTTATAACATATCTCCCAATATGTGTAGGGAGCTATATTAAATATTCCATTTTCGGAATCACCCACGAACACACGTGCAATAATTCCCCATGTCTATTCCTCTTCGTGTTTGACCTTCAAACCTTGCCAATATCTCTCATCTCTTTTATCGAGGCTCCTCCTAAAACCTCAACATTTTTGGAAACCTCTAATTCCTAGTCCTTGCTCAAGCCTTTTGAATTAAATTCAAATGATTTTGAATTTAATTCCTGCAATCTTGCCACTCCAATTTTTCATGGACCGTGCACATTTTTACGAGTCCGTGGAAATTATCCCCGTGCCCAACTCTTTCTCTAACCTTTCTTTTCTTCCCTTTTTCTTTCTCTTTATTTTTCTATTTTGAAAAGAGAATTAGAGAAAGAGAGAGAGAAGGAGCCCAGCAGCCTGGGCCTCCCAACCTCCCGCGCCGGCCCAAGGCCAAGGCCCAGCCGCCCCCACCAATCCCTCCTAACCCTAGCCCGAACCCCCCTGCCCGATCCCCCACTCTCCCTCGTCGCCTCCCTCGCGCCGTCACCACGCACGAGAGGAGCGCCTCGCCCGATCCCTTCTGCCTCCTCCTCGCTCGACCTCCTCCTTCCCTCGATCTCTCTCTCTCTCGTGCCCGACCCCCATCTTTCCCTCGCAGCCCGATCCCCACTCCTCTCTTCCACCTCGCGCTGCCCCTCTCCTCGCCCTTCCTCGCCCCGCACGCGAGACCTCCCCGACCACCGCATCCCTGCTCGCGCCCAGATCCCATCGCCGTCTGGCCCGTGGAGCCGCCCACTGCTCCGCTTCGCCGCCCGGCGCGTATCCCGCGCCTCCCGACCCGGTGCTCCCCTGCACATGTGCCCGAGGCCGCGGCTTCCTCGTCCCGGTCCATGGGGGACTCGCCGGAGCCCAGCCGTTGGACCTGCGCCATCCTCTGCTTCCTCTACAGCGACCAGGGGCCCCATCGCGTCGCGCCCAGTCGCCACCAGCTTCTCCGATGAGCCTCTGCCGCTCACGACCACCATCGTCTCCTTGCTGCCGCCGCCCCGAGGCCCCTTGTGATGTTTTGTGTTGGACCATCAAGATCTGCAAGATCGACTACATGGACGCCAAGACCATACCAGGACCGCCAAGCATCTTCTCTGTGATTTTTTTGCCAAGTACCACAACGACGCGTCAAGTACCTCTACCGTCGTCTCCGGAAACGCCAAGTACCCCTACGCACGAAGACGCCAAGTCCGTTTCGGGATTCATCAAGTACCGCTACAGATGGCTCGAACGTCTACGAAACGTGTACCACTACCGTCCACCCGCGAAGACCCCATGGACGTCAAGTTCCTTGTCGTGACCCCGAACATCTATGGAACATGAACAATTACTTCCTCTTCGAAACGTGAACCACTACCGTCGCGAGAACGACTACTTCCCCTCCGAACCGATTCACTCCGAAAATGCACGCTTCGAAGGTATAACCCCGAGATGACCTTCCGAGAACGAATGTGGGTTGTATGAGATGCCCGTGTTTTGCACCATGTCCGAGTTGTTCCTTGCGCGTTCCTCATTGCCTTGCCGTCGACACGTGGGAACCCGGTAACCGGGATCACCCCACCATCTTGCATGGCACGCTCTCCGCACTTTCTTTTGCACCGACATCTCAATCGAGTTATCGGAACCGATATGTTGCCGTGGCATCATTTTCGGTATCGTTGTCGTGGCACCCCTTTTGTTTCGCCACGGTGACCAATGCTTCTTATTGCTCTTGTCAACTTCAATAAAAATTGCATAAACTTGTCCATGTCATCCGCATCATGTTAACAACATCAAGAATGTTTAATTTGTTGTTTGCATTAATTTGCTAAATGCATATGGGGATTTACCGGATTTGTTGTTTGTTATATCCGGCCCCATTTAAATTGTTTAGATGGTGCAGTTTTGTTATGCCTCACCTCTTGCCATGTTTAACAACTTTTGATATTGTTGAGTACCTAACCGAGAGTGAACTAAATAAGTGATGTGGTGTTCCATCAATATGCAACGGAGTTGCATATTGAGCTCCAACTTAATTTGTAGTTTTGTTTGTGCACTTTGCCATGCCATGCTTCATTAAACCGGACATGCATCATACTTGTTGTGCATCATGCCATGTTTATGTGGTTGTTGTTTACTATGTTGTGCTTCTTTCCGGTGTTGCTTCTTCGGGTTGGTTCCGAAACGTCGCGTTTGTGAGGATCCGTTCGACTACGTCCGTTTGTCTTCTTCATGGACTCGTTCTTCTTCCTTGCGGGATCTCAGGCAAGATGACCATACCCTCGAAATTTCACTTTCTTCTTCCTTGCGGGATTTCAGGCAAGATGACCATACCCTCAAATCACTTCTATCTTTGCTTGCTAGTTGCTCGCTCTTTTGCTATGCCTATGCTGCGATACCTACCACTTGCTTATCATGCCTCCATATTGTTAACCAAGCCTCTAACCCACCTTGTCCTAGCAAACCGTTGTTTGGCTATGTTACCGCTTTGCTCAGCCCCTCTTATAGCGTTGTTAGTTGCAGGTGAAGATTGAAGTTTGTTCCTTGTTGGAACATGGAGATGTTGTTCCTTGTTGGAACATGTTTACTTGTTGGGATATCACATATATCTTATTTAATTAATGCATCTATATACTTGGTAAAGGGTGGAAGGCTCGGCCTTATGCCTGGTGTTTTGTTCCACTCTTGCCGCCCTAGTTTCCGTCATATCGGTGTTAATGTTCCCGGATTTTGCGTTCCTTACGCGGTTGGGTTATAATGGGAACCCCTTGACAGTTCGCCTTGAATAAAACTCCTCCAGCAATGCCCAACCTTGGTTTTACCATTCGCCACCTAGCCTTTTTTCCCTTGGGAGTCGCGCTCCGAGGGTCATCTTATTTTACCCCCGGGCCAGTGCTCCTCTGAGTGTTGGTCCAAACTAGAGCCCTGTGCAGCGCCCCCTCGGGGAAACTCGAGGTTTGGTTTTAGTTGTATGGAGCGCTCATCTGAGTGTGCCCTGAGAACGAGATATGTGCAGCTCCTATCGGGATTTGTCGGCACATTCGGGCGGTGTTGCTGGTTTAGTTTTACCCTGTCGAAATGTCTTGTTGTACCGGGGCGCCGAGTCTGATCGGAACGTCTCGGGAGGAGGTCTATTCCTTCGTTGATCGTGAGAGCTTGTCATGGGCTAAGTTGGGACACCCCTGCAGGGATTTGAACTTCCGAAAGCCGTGCCCGCGGTTATGGGCAGATGGGAATTTGTTAATGTCCGGTTGTAGAAAACCTAAAGTCTACCCTAATTAAAATGAATCAACCGCGTGTGTAACCGTGATGGTCTCTTTCCGGCGGAGTCCGGGAAGTGAACACGGTTGTTGGAGTTATGCTTGACGTAGGTTGTTTTAGGATCACTTCTTGATCATACTTTTATCGACCGTGCTTTGCCTTCTCTTCTCGCTCTCATTTGCGTATGTTAGCCACCATATATGCTTGTCGCTTGCTGCAGCTCCACCTCATACCTTTACCTTACCCATAAGCTTAAATAGTCTTGATCGCGAGGGTGCGAGATTGCTGAGTCCCCGTGGCTCACAGATGCTTCCAAAACCAGCTTGCAGGTGCCGATGAGTCCGTGCAGATGACGCAACCAAGCTCAGGAGGAGCTCAATGAAGATCTTGTCCTTTGTGTTGTTCCGTTTCCAGTTGATCAGTAGTGGAGCCCAGTTGGGGTCGATCGGGGACCTTGTCGCATTTGGGGTTCTTCTCTTATTTTGGCTCCGTAGTCGGGCCCTGATTGTATTTGAATGTTGTAATGCTTTATTCATGTAATTGTGTGAAGTGGCGAGTGTAAGCCAACTATGTATCTTTTCCCTTATTGTATTACATGGGTTGTTTGCGAAGATTACCTCACTTGCGACATTGCTTTCAATGCGGTTATGCCTCTAAGTCGTGCTTCGACACGTGGGAGATATAGCCGCATCGAGGGTGTTTCAATGGCATGGGAGGGGCGAGAGCCCCTCCAAGATTGGATCTGTCTCTCTGTCTCTCTCTGTTTCCGCGTTCCCAGATTCTACCCTTTCACCGTTTCTTATATTCCCGGAGATTCGTAACTCCGATTGGGCTGAAATTTTAACACGATCTCTATCCGGGATTAGCTTTCTTGCGGCGAAAGAAGGGCATCAACCGCCTTACGGGGTGGCCACGAGGGCCCAGGGCGTGCCTGCCCCCCTAGGGCGCGCCCCCTGCCTCGTGGCCCCCTCGGGCATCGTCTCGCGTGGATTTTTCGTCCCAAAAATCATATATATTCCAAAAAAATCTCCGTCAGTTTTTATCCCGCTTGGACTCCGTTTGATATGGATATTTTGTGAAACAAAAAACATGCAACAAACAAGAAGTGGCACTGGGCACTAGATCAATATGTTAGTCCCAAAAGTATTACAGAAAGTTGCCAAAAGTATATGAAAGTTGTATAATATTGGCATGTAACAATAAAAAATTATAGATATGACGGAGACGTATCAGCATCCCCAAGCTTAATTCCTGCTCTTCCTCGAGTAGGTAAATGATAAAAAAGATAATTTTTGATGTGGAATGCTACCTAGCATAATCTTGATCACATATCTAATCATGGCGTGAATATTAAGATACGATTGATTCATAGCAATAGTCTATCATTTGACATAAAAACAATAATACTTCAAGCCTACTAATAAAGTCTTTTCAAAATAACATGGCCAAAGAAAGTTATCCCTACAAAATCATATAGTCTGCCTATGCTCCATCTTCACCACACAAAATATTCACATCGTGCAAAACCCCCGATGACAAGCCAAGCAATTGTTTCATACTTTTGACATTCTCAAACCTTTTCAACTTTCACGCAATACATGAGCATGAGCCATGGACATAGCACTATAGGTGGAATAGAATGGTGGTTGTGGAGAAGACAAAAAGGAGAAGATAGTCTCACATCAACTAGGCGTATCAACGAGCTATGGAGATGCCCATCAATAGATATCAATGTGAGTGAGTAGGGATTGCCATGCGACGGATGCACTAGAGCTATAAGTGTATGAAAGCTCAAACTGAAACTAAGTGGGTGTGCATCCAACTTGCTTGCTCATGAAGACCTCGGGCATTTGAGGAAGCCCATCATCGGAATATACAAGACAAGTTCTATAATGAAAAGGATAGTAACATTGCCCCTTCTCTCCTTTTCTCTTTTTTTTGTTTTTTTTGTTTTTTGGTGGGCTTCTTTGGCCTGTTTTTTTATTTGGGCTTCTTTGGCCTCTTTTTTTAAAGTCCGGAGACTCATCCCAACTTGTGAGGGAATAATAGCTTCCAGCATCCTTTCCTTAAATGGGACAATGCTCTAATAATGATGATCATCACACTTTTATTTACTTACAACTCAATATTACAACTCGATATCTAGAACAGAGATATGACTCTATATGAATGCCTCCGGCGGTGTACCGGGATGTGCAATGATCTAGCGTAGCAATGACATCAAAAAATGGACAAGCCATGAAAACATCATGCTAGCTATCTTACGATCATGCAAAGCAATATGACAATGAATGCTCAAGTCATGTATATGATGATGATGGAAGTTGCATGGCAATATATCTCGGAATGGCTATGGAAATGCCATGATAGGTATGTATGGTGGCTGGCTGTTTTGAGGAAGGTATATGGTGGGTTTAAGGTACCGGCGAAAGTTGCGCGATACTAGAGAGGCTAGCAATGGTGGAAGGGTGAGAGTGCGTATAATCCATGGACTCAACATTAGTCATAAAGAACTCACATACTTATTGCAAAAATCTATTAGTCATCGAAACAATGTACTACACACATGCTCCTAGGGGGATAGATTGGTAGGAAAAGACCATCGCTCGTCCCCGACCACCACTCATAAGGAAGACAATCAATAAATACCTCATGCTCCGACTTCGTTACATAACGGTTCACCAGTCGTGCATGCTACGAGAATCACAAACCTCAACACAAGTATTTCTACTAATCCACAACTACCCACTAGCATAACTCTAATATCACCATCTTTATATCGCAAAACTATTGCAAGGAATCAAACATATCATATTCAGTGATCTACAAGTTTTATGTAGGATTTTATGACTAACCATGTGAATGACCAACTCCTGCAATCTCTCTAAATAGATGGTTGTGGCACCCCGGCTCAGAGCGACCGGTTTACCCTGCATTGCCAGCCCAGAGACCATGTCTTCTGGCAAACACACAACAAATTGGTACAGAAAACAACCGCTTTATTGATACTAGCGGAACAGAGTTCAAATTACAAAAGTGGTCGAGGCCAAGCGGCACACTCGGTGCGGCCGAACAATATGTACATTATTTAGTGAACATAAAGGGCCTCGATCCGAACAACTACGTGGCAGCGGAATAACGTCGTAGCGGAAGCTCCATATCACAGGGACACCGATGTGGACACGATCTAGACTCGAACAGCGCTCATTTCCAATGAGACTTTCCTGAAATCTGGCATGACACGCTAGGTCAGTACATTGAATGTACTTGCAAGCTCACGACAAGCATAATCATAATGACAAACAATATCATGATATTTAGCCAATTATTAATGATGCAACACTATATGTCAACATGCTGTGATCATGCTCAAACGTCCCTCAGGACAACTTACCAACCGTGATCATCCTCTGATTACAAACACCACCAATGTGGTAAAACACACCACCAACGTGGTAAGATACACCACCAACGTGGTAAAACACACCACCAATGTGGTCTTTAACAAAATGACTCGTGATCCTTAAGGCGATCACAACCACGACCAATATCTGGTCCCAAATTCTGCGATGGCCTTTCTGCCATCCTTGACAATGCAAAGTTTATAGGTTAGTGTGCAATTTTTATCATTTGTTGACTCATGGTGGGACCTACTACGAGGTGTCCTTAACCGTGGACGCGGCTATCGATAGATTATACACTCTGCAGAGGTAGCACACTGGACCCACACCACGCAACCCACGGCCTCGCACTCCCATTCGGGTGGACCAACGGCATTCTGATGAAACCCCTCCATTGCCATAGCACTCTCCCGGCCACTCCGACCCAAATCCACAACGGGCTGGTCCTGGGTGGCCCCGTGTCTACCAAAGACACCCTGACCACCGTCGTGGTCAAACTCCCACTCGGGGAAACTCCCACTAGGGAAATCGGTACCATAATCTTATCAACGAGCACACAAGGTTAAGTCTACTTGCCGGGCTAGGGCAAACACGACATAACCTTCCCTAGATGGAGGCACCGACCAGAGGCCGTGTCAATGGACCGAATCAAGGCCCCCCATAAAGGCAAATGTGGTTGCACAGGAAAGACTTGATTCAGCGGCACCATGACCTAGTCAACGGTGTATTCAAGTTGAGTTATTTTCAGTTTCAACTTTAAACTAACAATGACCGGTGTCATAGCATGCCATGAAATGCAAAATAACACATGTATCATAAAAATAACCGATGTCATATATAACCGTCAACAACTCACGTTACTCTACAGATGACTCACAACTTAATCAAAATATTTTGCAACAAGTTTCATTGATTTCTTACGCAAGAAAGCAATTCCGATAACTTTTTCATATGCATAACACAAGATTTCACTATCAACAATTCTTACTTTCTTTATCACTAAATTAAGTTCAAACTTTCTGTAAAACAAGTAATATGATTTAACAAAATATTTAACAGAATATTTTCTAACAAATTCTTATCAATTTTAGGAAGGCAAAAATATAGTTAAGATAACTATCATGCAAAATTATTTCTAATATCACCTCAAATAAATCTTAACTTGCTTTATCCACTAAACTAGTTTCAAATATTCTGTAAATCAAGCATAACAACTATTCAACATTTAACAGAATACAAATAACTCAATAATTATTTAAATGCATGGATTAATTATTTCATCCAAGTAAGAAAATCACAAATATTGAAATGGCATCATAAAAATGTTGTTGTGGCTTGACTTAGTGCAGGTGAGGTTCACAAGCCTCCTGGTGATCCTCAAGACAAGCCTCACCTTCTGAAAATAATTTTAAACACACAAGGAAGATATCAAGAACACTTCTGAAATTCACCAGAAATTCTAGACAGCTCAGAAAAATCTCATCTTTGGTGAGCTGTTAGATTTTCTTTCAAAGAACACAATGCAAAAAGAATCAATTCATTTGGACTTATGGTTAAAAAGTTATAACTGTTTGAAGTGTTCTCAAATTCAAATGAATTTGAATAAAAAGAAAAAGACTGGGGGGGACCAAAGGCGTAAAAGCCCAGGGGCGCCACCACTCGTACTGCTTCACGCGTGTACAGAGAGACTGACTAGCGGGCCCCGCTAGTCAGGTGGGGGAAGAGGGAGAGAGAAACAGAGATGGCCGCGACTTCGCCAAAGCTCTCGCCGGCGACAAGGGCTCTTAGGCCAAAACGAGAGGGAGGGATGGCAAGAGGAGGTCGTGGCGCACCTGCCCGTACCCGTAGCATAGCTAGGGGTGGTCGGACGGCGTCGGAATCTTGCTCGCGGGCGGAGGCAGAACGGGAGGTCGTCGGAGTTGGGGAAGACGGTGAGCCGAGGCCGTTCCAAGGGCTCCAAGTGGGCGAGACGGCCTCACCGGAGAGAGGCGAAGGCCCTAGAGAGGTCACCCAGGCCTGGGAGGGGCTAGAGCTGCCGTGGCGACCAGAGGGGATCGCCGGCGAGCTCGAGCTCAGGGACGGCGGCCCGAAGCCTGCCCGGCCAGGCTATGGCTTCCTACTCTACCATGGAATGTTTGTGAGTGCTGGAGGATGCTCGGAGAGGGTGGGGAGGGGCTCTATATATAGGTGAGCAGCAAGGGTGCCTCGGGCTCCGCCGGTGGACACCACGGCGCCCGGCGACGAGCGGCGTTAGTGAGAGGGGGAGAAGGCGACGGGGGTCACGCGACCACTATGGGCGAGCGGAGACGAGCATAGGGTCGAGGGGGGTGACTACGAGCACAATGCGCATGCACTGTTGGGCTGGCCGGACGTTGCCCGTGCTCGCTGCGGCGAGCTTCGGCATCGGCGAGTGCCAGGGTGGAATTAATGGTGTCAAGACGATGATGGTGGCAAGCTTTGGCTAGGTTTGGCAGGCGGGGGAAGTGAGCACGCGCGAACAGAGCGCTCGGCGGCTCCCAGAGCGCGTTGACATGCATGCCTGACATCGTGGACACACGTGGTCACCGCGTGAACTCCCTCTACAGGCCGGCCTTCGTCCAAAAACCATGTCTGGCATGTTGTTCGTGGTGGTTTTGAAGTTTACCACGGTTGGGTTTGGATCCAGGTGCAGTAGAGAAAGTTTTACAAGTCTGGTAAGTTTCTGGACAGTAACTTTGAGGTGTTACTGTGGTCAAATGGCTGGGAGTTTGAAACTGTGCTTTGGAGGCTAGCTTAGAGTTACTAAGGTAAATAAGCACAAGAAAGATCAGGTCAAATGGAGCAAGTAAAATGGTTGTTGCTGTAGAAACCACCATTTCTGTCCAAAACAGAAAAGATTTTCTGTAGCAAAAATATCCCAAAAAGTGATGACATATTTTTGCTCAGGGAGGTGCCCTAGGGTCTCTAGAATATTTGTGAATTATCTCAGAAATTTCTGAGCCATAAAAATTAGGGTTGCTTTGGAGCAAACATGTTTTGCTTAGGGTTTTAGAGAGAAATTGAATATTTTTCATTTAAGAAAAATATTCCAAAGGTTATTTTGAGGTGGATCAGAAGTGAAATGATGGTTTGGGAGAGAAATGAACACTTGGGTGAAAGCCAAGGATGCCCAAGTGTTTAAGTCCAAATGAAAAGATTAAAAAACTCCAAGTTTCAAAAAATTTCAAATGAAAACTCAAACAAATGAAAGAGGGCAAAAACCAGGCTATCACAAACCTCCCCCACTTAGAATGAATCTCGTCCTCGAGATTCGGTTGCTAGGGAAAACCACTATGTATACTGACCATTAAGGAATTCTTCCTGCTCCCAAGTTGCTTCTGACTCTGTGTGATGCTCCCACTGAACCTTGTAAAATTTTCTGGCTTTGCTGTGAGTGGCCCTTTCCATTTGATCCAAAATTTTGAACGGTCTTTCTTCATAAGATAAGTCCTCTGCCAATTCTATCTCAGTCATTGCAGTCCTTTTCTCAGGCGGGGATATGCATCGTCTCAATTGCGAAACATGGAACACATTATGTATATCCGACAACTCGGGGGTAGTTCCAGTTGGTATGCAACCGTACCCACTCGAGAAATAATTGGGAATGGAGCAATGAATCTGGGTGCCAGCTTTCCACGAGTCTGAAATCGCTTAACTCCTTTCATAGGAGTGACTCGGAGGTACACGTGTTCTCCGGGCTCAAAACTGACCTGCCGGTGCTTTGCGTCATAATAACTCTTCTGACGGGATTTGGCCAATTGCAGTCGGTCTCTGATTTCCCGGACTTGTCTCTCAGCTTCCATCATGAGATCGGTTCCGAAGATATGGCTATCTCCAGCTTGAGACCAATTTAGAGGAGTGCGGCACTTACGACCATATAGTGCTTCATATGGCGACATCTTTAGACTGGTCTGGAAGCTGTTGTTATATGAGAACTCGGCGTATGGTAAACAATCTTCCCATTTTGCCCCATTGGCTAGTACACAGGCTCGCAACATATCTTCGAGGATTTGATTTACTCACTCTGTCTGACCGTCCGTCTGAGGGTGATAAGCAGTACTATATTTCAGTGCTGTCCCCAAGGCTTGATGAAGACGGGACCAAAAAGCGGAGGTAAACAAAGATCCTCGGTTGGAAGTGATGGTTCGGGGTGCTCCATGCAGACTGACGATTCGGGATACATACAGTTGTGCAGGTTCGTCTGCTCTGTATCTGGTGATGATCGGGATGAAGTGAGCAACCTTGGTGAGGGTGTCCACTATAACCCAGATGGCATCTTTGCCTCGCTGAGTCCTAGGCAATCCGGTGATGAAATCCATGCAAACATCATCCCATTTCCATTGTGAAACTGGCAATGGTTGGAGAAGTCTAGCTGGCTTCTGATGATCTGCTTTCACCTTGTTGCATATGTCGCAACAGGCTACAAAATATGCAATGTCTTTCTACATCCCATCCCACCAGAATATCCATTTAAGGTCTTCATACATTTTCGTACCTCCCGGATGAATGGAATACGAGGATTCGTGTGCTTCTGACAAGATTTTTTTTCTTCAAGTCCGGTTGATCTGGTACACAAATTCGTCCACGAAATTGGAGGGTACCGAAGTTGTCCTTGAAGAAATATGGGGATGGCTTTGCATGTTTTTGTAGCTCGGCGTCTTCTGGCTGGGCCTTGCGGATATCCATCTCGAGTGTGGGGGTAACTTCCAAAATATTAGTTAGGCCAGCATCCATGATGACCAAGTTGAGCCGAGCGATCTCCTCCTGAAGTTTGGTAGGCAATGATTTTAACATGACATTTAAGCTGACGGGCTTTCGACTGAGCGCATCGGCAATGACGTTGGCCTTGCCTGGATGGTAATTTATTCCAAGGTCATAATCCTTGACCAATTCTAACCATCTTCGCTGACGGAGATTTAAATCTGGCTGAGTGAAGATGTATTTGAGGCTTTTGTGGTCAGTAAAAATTTGGCACCTTTTTCCAATGAGATAGTGTCTCCAAATTTTTAATGCATGAACCACTTCAGCCAATTCCAAATCATGAGTAGGATAATTTCCCTCATGTGTTCGTAGTTGTCGTGAGGCATACGCTAGTACCTTGCTGTCTTGCATCAATATGCAACCAATACCTTGTCTGGAGGGATCGCAGTATACATCAAAGCTGCGATAAATGTCTGGAAGAGTCAATACCGGTGCGGTCGTCAGACGCGTCTTTAGCTCATTAAAACTCTTCTCACAGTCCTCTATCCACTCAAACTTTGTATCCTTTTTGAGCAGTTCCATCATCGGTTTAGCAATTTTGGAAAACCCTTCAATGAAATGATGATAGTATCCAGCTAATCCGAGAAAACTCCGGATCTGTGTTATAGTCATGGGTGGTACCCAATCGAGCACATCCTTTACTTTGCTCGGGTCCATGGCTATACCTTCGGCGGATAGTACATGTCCGAGAAACCCGACTTGCTTGAGCCAAAATTCGCACTTACTGAATTTGGCATATAACTGATGGTTGCGGAGCCGTGGTAGCACTGCTCGGAGGTGATCCTTATGCTCTTCTTCACTCTTGGAGTAAATGAGGATATCGTCGATAAAGACTACCACGAATTTGTCGAGGAAGTCCATGAACACTTTGTTCATCATATGCATGAAGAAGGCAGTTGTTGGGGATATTACTACTGGGCGTAAACCGACCTATGTGGGCCGGGTTAACTTCATCAGTAACTCAAGAGTGTTAAAGCCCAAGAAGGTAGATGAGGGCCCGAGGCCCGTAGTCGGTTTAAGACTTGTAGCCGTAAACCGGTATCTGTATGTAAACTTGTATTGTAAGATAGGAATAAGGAGAGACCAACTCAGATACGAATATGAACCGGTGTTAGGACTCTGTGAACCGACAGGCATCACCCGTGTATATAAGGGGACGACCTGGTGGCAGTTTAGGGGAACAGACAACAACTCGAGACTTAGGCGAAGCTTGTTTTGCTCCCTAGTCATCGAAACCCCATCAATTCCATCACAAGTAGACAAAGGCTTTTACCTTCATCGAAGGGGCCGAACTAGTATAAAACCTCTTGCGTCCCTGTGTCCACTTTAACCCCTTCGAGCTAACCCGTTGTGATGGCCTCACGACTAAGTCCTTTCTCTAGGACATCTGCCGTGACAAAACCACGACAGTTGGTCCCCACCGTGGGGCTTGCGCACGGTGGTGTTGAGTTCTTGGAGGGCCACTTTGAAGGACTCGAGGGCTACGCTGTGGGCCGGATGACTAAGAGTCGTCGCGGCAAGCTCTACATCGACGATGCAGGCTGGGGCCCCGAGGCCGGCTCAGTTGAGTACGGGTATCGGGTCCCCTTTGGTGGCATACACATTTTCATCAGCAAGATCGGTGAACCGGGCCCTGAGCCGGACATCTGCACCAACCTCGTCGAAACGGCTCAGCATGTGTGATCTGCCCGGGTTAAACCGGCCGTGAAGCGTGTCTTCGTGGGAGTCATCCATGGAGGAGTTTATGAGGATGGATCGGAATCTGGCGGCGAGACCGTCGTGTATTCCGGCGATGAGTCATCAACCGGAGAAACCGAATCTCTATATCAGCTACAAGATGGCCGGATTGGGGGCTATTTCGATGGCGACAGTATTCCGGACCCCTCTGATCTACCCAACCGAGTTGGAATATTCATGGCCAGCACACAAGCAGTACTTCGTTCTTCGACCGCTGCGGCAACAACCTCCGGTTCAGCAGCGGCGACAACCTCCGGTTCAGCAGCGATGACAACCTCCGGTTCAGCAGCGGCAATGGCTACCGGGGTAGGAGGCTCTGTACGCCCGCCGACTCAAGTTCTATCAGATCTATTTGATGCATTGGCTATGTTTATGGCAGAAGCTAACCCGGCGGATCAGGATGTCCACAACGCGGAGATTGCAAAAGTGAGGGAACAGATCACCCAGGCCAAGGCGGACCTGGCAGCTGAGAATGCCAGAATGACCGCAGAGCGGGCCGCTTTAGACTCACAAGCCTACAGGCTAATGTTGGACCAGAACACGTTGCATGAGCTCATGAAGAGGAAGTACCGATCCCATTTGCCTTCGGTTTTCGAGGCCAGAGACCTTTTCAACACCCTAGGAGCAGGAACCAGTAATCCGCTGGGGATAAACCGGGCGGAAGCTCCTGGGACCGGCGCGCCGATTCAGCCTCGTTTGACGGATCTGCCTCGTCATGACATTGTTGTACCTCAGGCTGTTTCAACACCTCTGGGTCACTACTCCAACCCGATGGACAATCTCGTTGCCGCTGCTGCACGGCCGGAGGCCATTTTAATTGAAGGTGACTCGCCGCAGGCGGTAGAGACGCGCCGGGTCAAGGAGCTTCTTAAGACAGCTTTGGTCCAACATGAAGCATACTCGTACAGCCGCGACCGGATCCACTCGACCCCTCGTCCAAGCCTGAGCTATAGCAGGCATATGGATGAACCGGCCGTGTCAAGTAATGAACGACGTGGAGCACCCCGCGGAATGAACCCGGCGGGTGTTGCTGATAACGCTCAGGAAGTGGTGGACCGGGCTGAGCGCGCAGGGAGGCCGAGTTAGCCGCACAGTATCAGGCTCGGCAGCTCATGCCAGTTCGTCCAACTATCTCGGTCGAACCTGGTGTTACTTCTAGTTCTTTGGGGGTGCCTTGCCTTGTCCTCGCCTTACGCAATGTACGCCTGCCCAAGGATTTCAAAGGCCCACGCAAGGTACCAAATTACACGGCGGATCAACCTCTAGAGACATGGGTGGAGAGCTATGAGATGGCCATGGAGATGCTTGATGTGGATGATGCGGCATGTGCGAAATACTTCGCCATGATGCTCGAAGGAACGGCCCGTACTTGGTTAAAAAGCTTACTGGCCAATTCTATTAGTTCATGGTTCCAATTACGAGCCCGGTTTATCAGTAATTTCAAGGATACATGTAAGCAGCCTATGTCGATAGTGGACTTAGCTGCCTGCGTCCAGGAGGAAGGAGAATCGACAACTCATTGGGTGCGCCGGGTTTCACAAGTGTTGCATTCATCAGACCGCATCAACGCTGACACTGCAGTCATAACGCTAGAAGGCAACTGCCGGTTTGGGCCCCTGAAGATGAAGTTGGGAAGGATGAAGCGCCATTGCACTGACATGGGGACCCTCATGGCTGCTTTGGTAAAGTATGCTGATTCTGATAGTACCAAGGATCCCGAGTCTGATGATGACAAGGCAGGGAAGGGAAAGAGGAACAACAACTCCAAGGGTAAGCAGCATCACTCGACAGGCAATGGTAGCGGAGGCAAGCGTAAGGCGGATGGCAACATGGACTTCGTGGCTAATACCAACACGCAGGACAAGGGCCAGCGACGCAAAGGTAAACCGCCGAATCGCAGTGGGGCGCCCAACCCTAACCCGGACCACCTAAATTATCTACTGAACCAGCCCTGTCCTAAGCATGGGACGAAGGAGGCGCCAGCAAACCACCTTTGGAAGGATTGCTACATTATGCAGGAATTCAAGAATTCTAATGCTTTCCGGTATGATCACGGCTCCGGCGGTGGCTTAGGATCCGGGCCGGGATACGGTGGAGGAAATTCCGGTTCAGGATTTAATGATAATCCGGGCGGACATAACAATCAAAATAATCAGAACAACCAGGGTGGTTACAACCAGCAGCAGCAACAGTCGGGTTACCAGAGCAACCCAAAGCAGTTGAATAGTGGGCAGTACCATGTCTTCACCACTAGCTTGGACAAGCGAGACCGGAAGGTTCAGAGGCGGGCAGTCAACTCTGTTGAACCGGCCGTGCCCCGTTATCTACGCTGGTTTGAACAACCAATCATATGGAGCAGAGAGCATCACCCTCCCCGGGTTGATAATCCGGGTCAGTTGGCTCTGGTGGTGGCGCCTCAGGTGGGAGGATACAAGTTCACCAAGGTGCTCATGGATGGAGGGAGCAACATTAATATCTTGTACTATGAGACCTTCCGTCGTATGGGACTAACAGATAAAAACCTTAAACCGTCCAATACGGCGTTCCATGGTGTGGTACCTGGCAAGTCAGCATATCCTGTTGGTAAGATAGCTCTGGAAGTGGTTTTTGGAGATGATCATGATTCTAGGTTGGAGACATTTGCGTTTGAAGTGGTAAAAATCCAAAGTCCATATCATGCCTTGTTTGGGCGACCGGCCTATGCCAAGTTTATGACACGACCCTGTTATGTGTATTTGCAGCTCAAAATGCCGAGTCACAAGGGGACAATAACGGTTCACGGAAGCCGTAAAGTCGCCTTGGAATGTGAGGAAGGAGATGCGGCCTACGCAGAGTCGGTTTGTGCCACCGAGGAACTGAAATTTTATAAGGACAATGTTGATCCTGCAAACATGACTCCGTTGAAAAAAGGCAACTACGGAGCATGATCCGGCCCTGAAATTCAAATCGGCAGCTGAGACTAAACTTTTTGACTTCGTGCCTGGCGATTCGTCCAAGCAGTTCAGCATCAGTGCCAATTTGGATCCAAAATAGGAAGGCGCGCTCATCGAGTTCATCCGTGAGAATCGGGACATTTTTGCATGGAAGCCCTCTGACATGCCAGGTGTACCGAGGCGACTCACTGAGCACACCCTTAATGTGGATCCTAAATACAAACCGGTGAAACAGTTCCTCCGCCGGTTTAACAAAGAAAGACACAAGGCTATTGGAGAAGAGGTAGCCAGGCTCTTAGCAGCTGGCTTTATTATTGAAGTTTTCCACCCTGAGTGGCTTGCTAACCCAGTGCTGGTCCTTAAGAAAAATGGCACCTGGAGCATGTGTGTGGATTACACAGATCTTAATAAGGCTTGTCCGGCAGACCCTTTTGCCCTCCCCCGTATTGATCAAATTATTGATGCTACGGCGGGTTGTGAGCGTTTGAGTTTTTTGGATGCGTATTCCGGCTATCATCAGATCAAAATGGCAGTTAAGGACCAGGAGAAGACGGCGTTCATAACTCCCTTTGGAGCCTTCTGCTATGTGTCCATGCCCTTTGGGCTCAAGAGTGCCCAGGCAACTTATCAACGGTGTGTACAAAATTGTCTTCATAAGCAGATTGGCCGCAATGTACATGCTTACGTGGATGATATTGTGGTTAAGTCAAGAGAGAAGGAGACTCTGGTTGACGACTTGAAGGAAACTTTTGATAACCTGAGGACGTACAAGATGATGCTTAATCCGGCCAAGTGTGTCTTTGGTGTACCGGCAGGCAAGTTATTGGGATTTCTGGTGTCCAATAGGGGAATCGAGGCAAATCCGGAGAAGATCACAGCCATCACCTCCCTGGCTAAACCAAAGTGTATCAATGATGTTCAACGCCTGGCAAGCTGGATTGCTGCATTAAGCCGGTTTATCACCCGCCTTGGTGAGAAGGCAATCCCTTTGTATCAGATGTTGAAGAAGACGGATCAATTCGTCTGGAGTTCTGCTGCTGATAAGGCATTTGAGGACTTAAAGCGGCAATTGGCCAATCCGCCTGTGCTCGCCGCTCCCATTGACAAGGAGCCGTTGATGCTATATGTTGCTGCTAATGCTCGTGCGATCAGTGTGGCTATTGTGGTGGAGCGAAAAGAGGCAGGCAAGGAGCATCCGGTTCAACGTCCGGTCTATTATATTAGCGAGGTACTTATTGAGTCCAAGCAAAGGTATCCGCATTGGCAGAAGCTGGTATATGGTGTTTTTCTGGCAAGCCGGAAGCTTAAACAACACTTCCAAGGGCACCCCATTACGGTAGTCAGTTCTGCTCCCTTGGGCGATATCATCCAGAACCGGGAAGCGACTGGCCGGATTGCCAAGTGGGCTATAGAGCTTGGGCCGCACGGGTTAAAGTACGTGCCGCGGACGGCGGTTAAGTCTCAAGCGCTTGTTGATTTCATCAATGATTGGACGGAACTGCAAGCACCTGAAGACAAACCGGATCACACATATTGGACCATCCATTTTGACGGATCTAGGCAATTGGAGGGCTCGGGGGCTGGAGTCATATTAACTTCCCCACGAGGTGATAAGTTCTGTTACGTTCTCCGCCTAATGTTCCCTTGTACTAACAATGCAGCTGAGTATGAAGCCTTGCTCCACGGTCTCCGGATGGCTAAAGAGATGAATCTAAGTCGAGTTAAGTGCTTTGGTGACTCGGACCTTGTGGCTCAGTAGGTGTCTGGCACTTGGGATTCCAAGGACCCACTCATGGCAGCATATCGTCGTGAGGTGGATACTATTGCAGGTCACTTTAAAGGCTATCAGGTGGACCACGTGGACCGACGGAAGAACGAAGTGGTGGACGCTTTAAGCCAGCTGGGTTCTCAGCGCAAACCGGTCCCGCCCAATGTTTTCCTCGATGTGCTGCACAACCCGTCGGTCAAGCTCCCTGGTGAAGTGCATTTGGCTACTCCTGATCTGGAGGCTCAATTGGTGGCAGCTCTTCATGTTATTCCGGATTGGACGCTTTCTTACCTTGCGTACATGAACCGAGGCGAGTTACTAGAGGAGGAGACTCTGGCCCGACAGATAATCCGGCGATCCAAGTCCATGACTATTGTCAATGGCGAGTTGCATCATTGCAGTGTGTTAGGGGCGTTTCAACGCTATGTGTCTCCTGAAGAAGGCTGTGAAATTTTTCGTGAGATCCACGAAGGAGATTGTGGTCACCACGCCGGTTCAAAATCTTTGGTGGCTAAAGCGTTCCGCCATGGCTTCTATTGGTTAACTGCTCATGCTGATGCGGAGGATCTGGTCAGACGATGTGACGGTTGCCAAAAGTTTTCAAGACGTGCTCATGTGCCGGCTCAAGAATTGAGAATGATTCCAATCACTTGGCCGTTTGCAACTTGGGGGCTGGATATGGTTGGACCTTTCAAACGGTCCAAGGATAAGAAGACCCACCTCCTGGTGGCGGTTGATAAGTTTACAAAGTGGGTGGAAGCAGAACCTGTTAGCAAGTGTGATGCGGCCACGGCGGTTCAGTTCATCAAAAAAGTGATTTTCCGGTTTGGCTTTCCACATAGTATCATCACAGACAATGGTACCAATTTGTCCAAAGGTGCCATGAAGGAGTTCTGTGAACGTGAGCACATCCGGCTTGACGTTCCATCCGTAGCGCACCCACAGTCCAATGGTCAAGCAGAAAGGGCTAATCAAGAGATCTTGAGAGGCATCAAGCCCCGGCTTATGGTTCCTTTGCAGAGAACACCGGGTTGTTGGGTAGAAGAGTTACCATCTGTGTTATGGAGCATCAATACCACACCCAACAGATCAACAGGATACACACCATTCTTCATGGTCTATGGAGCGGAGGCGGTTCTCCCTAGTGATATCCGTCATGATTCACCTCGTGTGGCGGCTTATGTTGAGGCGGACAACGAGACAGCATGGCAAGACACTTTGGACCGGTTGGATGAAGAGCGTGACATAGCATCTGCCCGCTCGGCGATTTACCAACAGGATCTTCGTCGTTATCACAGTCGCCGAGTTAGAACCAAAACCTTTCAAGAGGGAGATTTGGTGCTTCGGCTCATCCAAGATGAGACTGATATGCATAAGTTATCCCCACCTTGGGAGGGACCTTTCATGGTCAGCAAGAATCTGCACAACGGGTCATACTATCTGATCGATATTCGAGAGCATAAAGACTCACGTACATCAGAGGAGGAGACCAACAGGCCGTGGAACATAGCTCATCTTCGGCCTTACTATACCTGAGCCATTGGCTTTACTTATGTACATATTATGATGATGTATATATTATGATTAATATAATAAACCGGAACCTCAGCTAAAGCGGGGTATCTGTTCTTTTACATCATGTGTGGTTACATGGAGTTGTTCTGTCTTAAAGCAACCTCCGGTTTACCCCTTGAAGTTTTTATAATATCATTCGGGGGCTTGGTCGTATCCGAACCAATGCGACACCTTTTGATAGGCGAAAGCCACCAGATCACTTGGGGACATGGTCAAATCTGAACTAGTCACGCCTCTTGATCGGCCTAAGGCCACAAAATCACTTGGGGGCTTGGTCGAAACCGAACCATTGCCACGCCTTTTGATCGGCATAATGCCACGGTTTCATTTGGGGACCCGGCTGACTTGAACCATAGCCACACCTATCGGGGGCTTGGTCGTGTCCGACCATGGTAATGCCATCTGATCGGCTCAAATAAGCCTCTTTTTGCAAACAGTTTTTAATCCGAAGACTATTTGCTTGGTTTGATTTTCTATTCACATCTTGGAATAACATGGTGTTTATCATAACCCGACACGGTTTATATGGTAAACCGGCATTACATACACAGGAGCTACTTTCTCCTTCGACGGTATAGGTTTATATACCTCCGTTTCAAGATTGGCAACGCCAACTTCATGCCCAACGATGGCAGGTATTTTGTATCACAAGATTCGATCAGGTACCTCAATTTCATTGCATATATATAAAGATCATAATCCGGCTGGCGGTACAACCGCCTTGGCAGTTCAAGATTTTATGATTGCAGGAAAAATAGATTGAAGGTTTTGATCATTCAACAGAAGTGTAAGTACCAGTAACTATGCATGAAGGCATCTTAAAAGCAAGAGTATTGGCTATCCTATTACAAGGCAACATGGTGCCCAAATAAGATCATTGTTTTCTAGGCGGAATATAAAAGAGAGGCAGTTTAAACCGACCTCTGGTTCAAGCTTGGTCGCCGCCCTGGTCTGATGGTTGCGGGTCATCCTACGCCGCTTCAGCTTCTGCTTCTCTACCTAGTGGCTGGAAATCAACAGTTGTCCAGTCGATTCCCATTAAGGCTTGAAAGACAGCTTCATCATGGATCAAGAACGATGGTTCAATATCAGGAGCATAAGTATGCTTACGGATTGGAGGTATTAGATTCTCCGCTTCAGGAATTGGTGCAGCCACTCGTTTGTTCTGGTTGTCATATTGGGCCTGATAATGAGACAAGTCTGCCTCTTCCACCAATTGACAAGCTAAAGGGTGCACCTCCCGATTTATCGCTCTCAGGTCCTCCTCGTTGAACTCTGAACCATCTTCTTTCAAGTGGGGGTAGCCTTGAGCTGCTTCAACAGGATCAAAATCCGGCATCCACGCTTTTGCCCGGATTAAGGCATTGATAGTGCCGGTTCGAGCAGCAAATTTTTTTAGCTCTTCAAACCGGGCAGGAAGCATAGACAGTCTTTTCAGGGTGTCTTGGATTAAGGTGGCCATCGGGTTGTTATGGGACGCAGTTGAGATGATCCGCTGCACGCCAGTATATAATTGCTCTGTCAGTGTATAGACAACTTTCAACTTCTTCCGCACATCTGACCCCAAGTGACCAATGCGTGTCCCTGCAACCGTTACAAAGGATTCACAAACCGGACACATCATAAGAAGGCTGAGTTATTACGACAATCAAGAAAGCTTACCAAAGATAGCGGCAGTCATAGCATGCACGTGACGCTTTACGCTGGTCAGTTCATCTACCATCGGTTTAAGTGCGGCTTTGGCATTTTTAACTTGCTTTGTTAAAGCGGCCTTCTCAGTGACCCAGTCCGCCCGTTCTTTCTTGAACTTCTCCTTAAGATGTTCCATGACGCTTAAAGCGCTAGTCAACTCTTCTTTTGCTTTGGAGGTTTCAGCATATTGGGATTTTAGATTTTCTTGGAGATTGGCGACTTGGTTTTCTTTTGTCTTCAGCTCAGCCTGCATACAGACAGTTATATGATTCCGAAAGCAGTACAACAATTGAAGTACCAACCACATAACAAGTTATGCGCTTGGCCCTTGGGGGCTAATGTATATTTGATCTTAATCTTTCAATAGATTCTAAAGTCCCAAGATCAATACAGGTATTCAACTTGGCACTTGGGGGCTAATGGCTATTTGCTCCAATAAAGATGACAATTACTTATAGTCCCGGTTTAACTACGCTAAGTTGAACCGGCCCTTGGGGGCTACATCAGCGAATTCCGAAGCATTGAGATTTATATTAGCAAGTCCCGGTTTGAATGAAGATTCTAAACCGGCCCTTGGGGGCTAGGAGAACTAACAAGATTGAAATATCCAAGCAGGAAAAAGCACATGGAAGTTACCTCAAATTTCTCTTTCATCATATTCACCAGACCAGCTTCATAATCATGGCTGGTATACAGCCGGTTCAGGTAGCCAGAATGAAGATCTTGGGCATTCAGAGCAGCATAGGTCGCCAAGTCAACATTCCACTTGCCTTTGCCCATGGCAGCAAGTTCTTCTTTGGCGGTATGCTTGGATAAAACAACAGGATTGCTGGGCTCTGTACGGCCAATGCCAATAATTACAACTTCATCATCCTTAGCATCACCGGTTTGCACTGGCGCAGTCGGTTTGTCAGCAGGCTGGGATGGACTGGTGGACCTCCCAAACCGGATGGGGCTTGTGGGCTGGTTGACAGGGCCTGAGGTGTCATTAGGCCTTTCTTCAACAATAAAATCGTCATCTTGCTGTGGTGGATCATTGGGTATATCTTCACGAATAGCCGCTTCAAGATCTGGAGTTTTACCCGGTTCAGTGACGTCCTCCTCGGCCGCTTTATCCAGGCGAGCCTTCTTGCTCGGCCTAGGCTTGGCCGTGAAAGGAATAACAAAGTCAAATACAGCATATGTTCCAAAGTGATGTACCAGAAATATTATGATAAGTATAGCTTACCCAAGCACCGTTTTGAGCGGTGGCAGCTGAGTAGCCGATGACTCGCTAGAGGATGAGTGGGAAGTAACCTGATAATCGGAGTCAGATGGATTAAGAGGTTGACAAAAACAGCCCTCTTTAGGACAAGCACTGACAAGCAAATTAGAGACCTCTGAACGGCGTTTCCGAACCGGATTGTTCGGTAAACCGGCGGAGGTAACTACCTGGCCACTGTGCCGGGTTGTGCGGCGAGCTTCATGCTGTTGGGTCTTCATAAGAAATTTGGGATCCAAGTAAGCAAGAGGATGAGAAAATTTAACCTTCCGGTTTGCCTACGGATTTTTTGCGAAGGCAAAGGGTTTGAATCGGAAGAGAGAGTAATTACCTCTGCAGCATCAGCATGGCTGGCTTCGGCATCATCCTGACAAATACCATCATCAATAAGGCGTGTGAAAAATAAGCCAAGTGAGTCAAGCTCTACCTCAAGGTCTAGATTATCCGCATCATCATCAACGGCCGGATCAGAAGATGCAGTGTTTTTCTTCTTATGAGCAGGCCGCTTCACGACTTTAGTCTTTGGCCGGGTTGGTCATTCCGGTTTGTCTGTTTTTTCTGGCTTCTCCTGTGGAAGTTTCTTACTCCAAAACGGATCATCACCCTATTTAAACAGATATTGATATTAAACAATGGCCAGATATATCAATGACAGGTTCAGTAAAAAGAAAAATCAAACTCTTACAGCTGGCGGTTTGTTGGTGGCACAGAAGGGAAGCAGGCCGGTTCGGGCACAGATGTGTTCCGGTTCATTCAGCATTTTCTTCACAGCCTCTGTGATTTCTTCATCGGTGAGCTGGATGTTAACATGTCGCAGTGGGTCATCAACACTGCCAGTATACTCGCACATCAAACCGGAGCGCTGACTAAGGGGCAGTATGCTCCACGATATCCAACAGCGAGCGAGATCAACCCCTTTAAACCATTGGCCATGAAGGCTCTAAGCTTGGATAGTTGAGGAGCGTATTTGCTTCTCTCCTTGGCAGTCAACCTTTGTGGAAAGGGGTGTGTATTGCTAAGCCTCTCCGGACGAAAGCCAGGCAAAGGATTTTCATCAACTGGGGAGGTGTATTTGCAATAGAACCATGTTTGATTCCACTCTTTGGGGTGGCTGTGCAGTTTGGCGTGAGGGTATGTGACCTCTTTCCTTTTCTGAATCGCCACACCACCCAATTCCGTATTGGAACCATCAGTAAACTCAGTGCGGCGGTTTAGATGGAAGCAGTCTCTGAACAACTCAACTGTGGGCTCCTCTTGAAAGAACACCTCACAGAGCACTTGGAAGTGACATATGTTTGTAACAGAGTTGGGGCCAATGTCTTGTGGGCGGAGTTGAAAATTGGCTAAAATGTCCTGGTAAAATTTAGAACCGGGCGGCTTAAAGCCCCGGGCTAAGTGATCTACGAAAACGACGACCTCTCCTTCTTGAGGTGTGGCAGGGCATTCTTTGCCAGGGACCCTCCAATGGATGGTGTTTTTGCTGCTTAAAGCGCCAATCAGGACTGAATTGTTCAGTTGAGTCTCTGTGACACGAGAAGGAACCCAGTTGCATTCATATACTTACTTGGCCATGATGAACTCTACAAGATAGGGGATTCCGGTTCAAGAATGCATTGATTAAAGTACACTGATATGTACAATGTTAAACCGGAGACAACTCTATCTAAACCGGAGTTTTACGAAGCGACAACATCTGGCGGTTCAACAAGGGGACTAATCGTATATACCAGTTTGTTAATTTTTTTCTACACCAAGTTAAACCGCCGAATCTAAGCATTGAAACAGTTGAGATTGCGGATGGGTAAGTGTACAGAAACAGATTTCACAAGATTTCCCTACAGCAATGGATCTGAAGCAAGTTCAGAAAAGAAGGAAAATATTCAAAAGCTCAAAGCACAACAGTATTGAATCAATGGGCAGAAATATATGTGAGATCTATGGTTTTAGGCATGAAACTAAAGGTGGATACTAAAAGTTATCACTACACAGAGAAGGGGTTCACAGATGCATCCAGGAGCTAGCATATGAACATGAATAGATGATGAACACAGCAAGAACACGAAACCCTAGAACAGATCGATGGTGAGAAGAGCAGAAGACCTACCAGAGCTGAGGAACATATGGGAGGTCACCGCAGTTTTCTGGTGCGCTCAGGTTGATGCAGCGGCCAAGGTCGATGCAAAAGACAACAGCGGCGGCGGAGCTCTGAGACTGGCGACACAAGGAAGACGAAGAGGAAGGGCACAAAGGGGAGAAAGGAAATGACCCTTCGGCCCTATTTATAAGGCAAAAAGACATGTGTCAGGCGCGTGAATCCAGGAACCGAAAATTTCGGAAGCGGAGCTGTCGCCTCGGTTGTTGTGAGTTTATTAAACAAGGAGATATCAGGGATGTTTTCTTTATGCCAGATGACGTCACCTCGGCTTACAGCAACTGGAGAGGATGACATCATGGCGGTTCAGCAACTACGAGAAGATGTTGAAGATGAAGATTTTGCTAAGGATTGACATGAACCCATTCAAATCAATCTGGGGCCTAATGTTGGGGATATTACTACTGGGCGTAAACCGGCCTATGTGGGCCGGGTTAACTTCATCAGTAACTCAAGAGTGTTAAAGCCCAAGAAGGTAGATGAGGGCCTGAGGCCCGTACTCGGTTTAAGACTTGTAGCCGTAAACCGACATCTGTATGTAAACTTGTATTGTAAGATAGGAATAAGGAGAGACCAACTCGGATACGAATATGAACCGGTGTTAGGACTCTGTGAACCGACGGGCGTCACTCGTGTATATAAGGGGACGACCCGGTGGCAGTTTAGGGGAACAGACAACAACTCGAGACTTAGGCGAAGCTTGTTTTGCTCCCTAGTCATCGAAACCCCATCAATTCCATCACAACTAGACGTAGGCTTTTACCTTCATCGAAGGGGCCGAACTAGTATAAAACCTCTTGCGTCCCTGTGTCCGCTTTAACCCCTTCGAGCTAACCCGTTGTGATGGCTTCACGACTAAGTCCTTTCTCTAGGACATCTGCCGTGACAAAACCACGACAACAGTGGCATTGGTGAGACCAAAGGACATCACAGTATATTCGTAAAGACCGTATCGTGTAGTGAATGCGGTCTTAGGAATATCTTCCTTTTTAATCTTGAGCTGATGATATCCGGTCCGTAAATCGATTTTTGAGAATACTTCAGCCCCACTGAGTTGATCAAACAGGTCATCAATCCTTGGCAGTGGGTATTTATTTTTGATGGTGACCTCATTCAGCTGACGGTAATCTATGCACATACGGAGACTGCCATCCTTTTTGCCCACGAAAATTGCAGGTGACCCCCACAATGAAGAGCTGGGACGAATATAACCCTTCTGGAGTAATTCGTCAAGCTATTTCTTTAGTTCCACTAATTCTGATGAGGGCATCCGGTAATACTTCTTGTATATTGGTGCGGTTCCGGGCACAAGATCTATGGCAAACTCCAGTTCCCGATCTGGTGGCATGCCAGGCAGTTTTTCTGGAAACACATCAGGGTACTCACTGACCACAGGAATAAATTCCAACTCAACCACAGCGGTGCAAACTAGTTCTGGCTTGGGCACATGCTTGCGAGCATAGAATTTGATGAGCTGCCCATTCAGACTGGTCAAACTGACTTCTCGGGTTGCGCAGTTTATACAAACTTGGTATTTGGTCAGTCTATTCATCCCCAATATAATATCCAACTGTTCAGACTCAATGATTATCAGAGATGTTGGAAAGTGGGCCCCGTTGATATTGATCTCCAGATAACGGCAGACTAGATTGCTCTTGATTATAGATCCCGGGGTTTGTACCAGCATATTTTTGCCCAAAATGGTGCAAGGAAAATTGTTTTGGGCGGCAAAACTCTGAGAAATAAAAGAATGGGAAGCCTAGAGTCAAATAAAATTACTGCATGTATGTCATTAACAGAAAACATACCAATGACGACTTCTGGCTTCTCTTGGGCTTCATCGGCGGAGATATGATTCACGTGCCCAGTTGGCCCTGACTCCATAAAGTTGACTTGTGGCCTGCTCAAGGCATTCACCTTGTTGTTCTTGGGGCACTGTTTGGCATAATGTCCGGCCTGCCCGCAAATGAAACAAGTATTATTGCGCTAGCGCTCCTCATGTGTTGGACTGGTTACAATATTCTTGACTTGAGTGGTGGTCCTATTAACATTCTGCTGCCAATTTGGCCTGTATTCCACCTAAGTCGGCTGCCAGGTACGAGCTTTTTGCACACGTTGTCCATCCTTCTTTGGCTCAAACTTGCGCTTGTTGTCGTTGTTAGCAGACCTATTATCCGATATAAGCTTGTGCTCCCATTCAACAGTGAATGCTTTGTCCACCAGAGTTTGGAAATCGGTGAAATCAAACATACTGAGAGCACACCGAAGTTGTGGATTTAAACCTCCAAGAAATCTGTCAATCTTCCTTTCTTCAGTGGCCACATCATACAGAGAGTAACGGGACAAATGATTGAATTTTTGTGGATACTCAGCCACATACTGATTTCCTTGGACGAGCGCGAGAAATTCACGCTGTTTGGCCTTCATAACTCCAGTAGGGTTGTGATACTTGCGGAACTTATCCTTGAATTTTTCCCAGGTGACTTCCTCATCAATCGGCCACATGGCTTTTGTATTTTCCCACCATATGGCAGCTGCGCCCTCAAGGTAATGGGTTGCAAATGGGACTTTATCATTTCCTTCAGTACGGGCGATCTCAAGCTTTTTCTCCATGGTCCGCAACCAATCGTATGCATCCAATGGGTCAACAACCTGACTGAAACTGGGTGGATTGGTCCTCTAAAAGTCTGACAGCTTTGAGTGGTGACCATTCTGATTTCCATTCTGTCCAACCATAGCTTGCACACTTCTCAATATTTCAATCAGATCATTGTTCCTTTTCTCTTCAAACATACGCAGAACTTGCTTGGTGGATGGAGGATCAGGCGGTGGAGGTGGTGGCTGAACGTTCGGCTTGGGAGAATATCCTGCCTGTCGTGCGGAACGACGAACATGAGTTCTCGCGCGAACGTTGCTACTGCTGCCTCCCCGCGTCATCCTGTTGAGTATTTTCCCAAGGCAACACAATCGAGATGAGAGACATCCAAGAATAAAATTGGGGGAAAAGCCAACAATAACTCTCGAAAAATACCAAAAAGAGCGAAGAAAATATGGTGATTAAAGTCCCAACATAATTATACATAGACTCATACATGACAACTAAACTACAAGGCTGGTTCCACTACTCTCATACATGAAGCATCATGACTCATACAACTACATTCGTACACCATCTAGATGACTGCGAATACTCAAAGATACTACTGCTCTACTGGTGCTGCGGTATCCTCCCCTGAAGCGGTCTCAGATCCCGAACTGACGTGGTTAACGGAAACCTCCGGGTTAAAGGTAATGCGACGACGCTGCCTCGAGGGCTCTCCCTCAGGGGCATGGGTAGGATGAAGCATCGGGGCTGCAGGGGTAGCAAGAAGTGAGACCCACTCGGCAGGAGCACTGAGAGGGTTCACGGCGGAGACGCCTGTGCTACTCGGGGGAGTAACCGGCGAAAGAGGAGAGCTAGAACTAACTGGGACATACGGGGTAAATCCCAGTGAGGACGGAGTAGTGGTGGATCTTGTAGTGACCAAGGTAGCGGCTAAAGCAGTACGGGCACGAGTCAGCTCTCGAGCCAGCTCGTGGATCATCAGATAGCTAGCAGTGATATAATGAGCAAGATGGCTAGCAACACTATCAGACTCCGGGTCAACGAGGGGACAACGGACACGACCATTGTCGTGCAGAGATGGGTAGTAATAGAAACCTGGGTGGTGCTGCATTTGAACCTCGGTATAACGAAGCTCGACAAGGATCTCAAATGCGGCAAACTGGAGAGCCTGAGAAGTGGTGGAGGCGTAACCGCTTCGAGAAGTGCGAGTGTAAGAGCCGGAATCGGAACTGGTGCGCAGAGTAACCACTGCGTGATACTCATACACTGAGTCTGCTAGACGCTCCCGGTACACACGGTAGACTGGTTCATCTCCGTGAGGGTACAACCGACGCCACACGTTGCGGAGAAGGTGCGATGACGTGTACAGCATCTGCTGCAACTGACACGGATACGGCACCGGAGCCATCTACACTCACAACCATTAGCAGGTTAGCATAACAATAATAATCAAATGACTAGAATGCAACAATCAGCTATAACTGCTACCGGCACTCATTTTTTCTCGCACCTAGCGTCCAGTTAACACGTCGTAGTCTAGCGTGGCCTACAGTCAGCGTGGCTCTGATACCAATGGTTGTGGCACCCCGGCTCAGAGCGACCGGTTTACCCTGCATTGCCAGCCCAGAGACCATGTCTTTTGGCAACACACAACAAATTGGTACAGAAAACAACTGCTTTATTGATACTAGCGGAACAGAGTTCAAATTACAACAGCGGTCGAGGCCAAGCGGCACACTCGGTGCGGCTGAACAATATGTACATTATTTAGTGAACACAAAGGGGCCTCAATCCGAAAAACTACGTGGTAGCGGAATAACGTCGTAGCGGAAGCTCCATATCACAGGGACACCGATGTGGACACGATCTAGACTCGAACATCGCTCCTTTCCAACGAGACTTTCCTGAAATCTGGCATGACACGCCAGGTCAGTACATTGAATGTACTTGCAAGCTCACAACAAGCATAATCATAATGACAAACAATATCATGATATTTAGCCAATTATTAATGATGCAACACTATATGTCAACATGCTGTGATCATGCTCGAACGTCCCTCAGGACAACTTACCAACCGTGATCATCCTCTGATCACAAACACCACCAATGTGGTAAAACACACCACCAACGTGGTAAGATACACCACCAACGTGGTAAAACACACCACCAATGTGGTCTTTAACAAAATGACTCGTGATCCTTACGGCGATCACAACCACGACCAATATCTGGTCCCAAATTCTGCGATGGCCTTTTTGCCATCCTTGACAATGCAAAGTTTACAGCTTAGTGTGCAATTTTCATCATTTGTTGACTCATGGTGGGACCTAGTACGAGGTGTCCTTAACCGTGGACGCGACTATCGATAGATTATACACTCTGCAGAGGTAGCACACTGGACCCACACCATAGAACCGATGGCCTCGCACTCCCATTCGGGTGGACCAACGGATTCCGACGAAACCCCTCCATTGCCACAACACTCTCCCGGCCACTCTGACCCAAATCCACAACGGGCTGGTCCTGGGTGGCCCCGTGTCTATCAAACACACCCTAACCACCGTTGTGGTCAAACTCCCACTCGAGGAAACTCCCACTCGAGGAAACTCCCACTAGGGGAAATCGGTACCATAATATTATCAACGAGCACACAAGGTTAAGTCTGCTTGCCGGGCCAGGGCAAACACGACATAACCTTCCCTAGATGGAGGCACCGACCAGAGGCCGTGTCAATGGACCGAATCAAGGCCCCCCATAAAGGCAAATGTGGTTGCACTGGAAAGACTCAATTCGGCGGCACCATGATCCAGTCAATGGTGTATTCAAGTTGAGTTATTTTCAGTTTCAACTTTAAACTAACAATGACCGGTGTCATAGCATGCCATGAAATGCAAAATAACACATGTATCATAAAAATAACCGTTGTCATATATAACCGTCAACAACTCACGTTACTCTACAAATGACTCACAACTTAATCAAAATATTTTGCTACAAGTTTCATTGATTCCTTACGCAAGAAAGCAATTCGGATAACGGTTTCATATGCATAACAAAAGATTTCACTATCAACAATTCTTACTTTCTTTATCATTAATTAAGTTCAAACTTTCTGTAAACAAGTAATATGATTTAACAGAATATTTTCTAACAAATTCTTATCAATTTTAGGAAGGCAAAAATATAGTTTAGATAACTATCATGCATAACAAAATTATTTCTAATATCACCTCAAATAAATCTTAACTTGCTTTATCCACTAAACTAGTTTAAACTATTCTGTAAATCAAGCATAACAACTATTCAACATTTAACAGAATACAAATAACTCAATAATTATTTAAATGCATGGATTAATTATTTCATCCAAGTAAGAAAATCATGAATATTGAAATGGCATCATAAAAATGTTGATGTGGCTTGCCTTACTGCAGGTGAGGTTCACAAGCCTGCTGGTGATCCTCAAGACAAGCCTCACCTTCTGAAAATAATTTTAAACACACACGGAAAATATCAAGAACACTTCTGAAATTCACCAGAAATTCTAAACAGCTCAGAAAAATCTCATCTTTGGTGAGCTGTTAGATTTTCTTTCAAAGAACACAATGTAAAAAGAATCAATTCATTTCGACTTATGGTTAAAAAGTTATAACTGTTTGAAGTGTTCTGTAAATTCAAATGAATTTGAATAAAAAGAAAAAGACTGGGGGGGGGGGTGACGTCGAAGGCGTAAAAGCCCAGCGGCGCCACCACTCGTACCGCTGCACGCGTGTACAGAGAGACTGACTAGCGGGCCCTGCTAGTCAGGTGGGGGAAGAGGGAGAGAGAAACAGAGACGGCCGTGGCTTCGCCGGAGCTCTCGCCGGCGATGAGGGCTCTTAGGCCAAAACGAGAGGGAGGGATGGCAAGAAGAGGTCGAGGCGCACCTGCCCGTACCCATAGCATAGCTAGGGTTGGTCGGATGGCGTCGGAATCTTGCTCGCAGTCGCAGGCGGAGGCAGAACGGGGAGGTCGTCGGAGTTGGGGAAGACGGCGAGCAGAGGCCGTTCCAGGGGCTCCAAGCAGGCGAGACGGCCTCACCGGAGAGAGGCGGAGGCCCTGGAGAGGTCGCCCAGGCCTGGAAGGGGCTGGAGCTGCCACGGCGACCAGAGGGGATCGCCGGCGAGCTCGAGCTCGGGGACAGCGGCCCGAGGCCTGCCCGGCCGGGCTACGGCTTCCTACTCTACCGTGGAGTGTGTGTGAGTGCTGGAGGATACTCGGATAGGGTGGGGAGGGGCTCTATATATAGGCGAGCGGAGAGGGTGCTTCAGGCTCCGCCGATGGACTCCTGTCCACGGTGCCCGGCGACGAACGGCGTCAGTGAGAGGGGGAGAAGGCGACGGAGGTCACGAGGCCACTGTGGGCGAGCGGAGACGAGCACAGGGTCGAGGGGGGTGACGACGAGCACAGTGCGCACGCACTATTGGGTAGGCTGGACCTTGCCCGTGCTCACTGCGGCGAGCTCCAGCGTCGGCAAGTGCCAGGGTGGAGTTAATGGTGTCGAGACGATGATGGTGGCAAGCTTTGGCTAGGTTTGGCAGGCGGGGGAAGCGAGCACGCACGAACAGAGCGCTCGGCGGCTCCCAGAGCGCGTCGACACGCATGCCTGGCATCGTGGAAACGTGTGGTCACCGCGTGAACTCCCTCCACAGGCCGGCCTTCATCCAAAAACCATGTCTGGCATGTTGTTCGTGGTGGTTTTGAAGTTTACCACGGTTGGGTTTGGATCCAGGTGAAGTTTTACAAGTCTGGTAAGTTTCTGGACAGTAACTTTGAGGTGTTGCTGTGGTCAAATGGCTGGGAGTTTGAAGCTGTGCTTTGGAGGCTAGCTTAGAGTTACTAAGGTAAATAAGCACAAGAAAGATCAGGTCAAATGGAGCAAGTAAAATGGTAGTTGCTGTAGAAACCACCATTTCTGTCCAGAACAGAAAAGATTTTCTGTAGCAAAAATATCCCAAAAAGTGATGAAATATTTTTGCTTAGGGAGGTGCCCTAGGGTCTCTAGAATATTTGTGAATTATCACAGAATTTTCTGAGCCATAAAAATTAGGGTTGCTTTGGAGCAAACAGGTTTAGCTTAGGGTTTTAGAGAGAAATTGAATATTTTTCATTTAAGAAAAATATTCCAAAGGTTATTTTGAGGTGGATCAGAAGTGAAATGATGGTTTGGGAGAGAAATGAACACTTGGGAGAAAGCCAAGGACGCCCAAGTGTTTAAGTCCAAATGAAAAGATTCAAAAACTCCAAGTTTCAAAAAAAATTCAAATGAAAACTCAAACAAATGAAAGAGAGCAAAAACCAGGCTGTCACAATGTAAGTGAAGCAAGATAGTTTAATTCTTTCTACAAAAGATATGCCCATGCTATAACAAATATAAGTGAAGCAAAAGAGCATTCTTCAAATGGCGGTTTTCTATGTAAAGAGAAAAGGCAATCCACACTTCAAATGATATACAAGTGAAGTACATGAAGCATTCTATAAAGCCATACTCAAAAGATATAAGTGAAGTGCAATGAGCATTCTATAAATCAACCAAGTACTACCTCTTACCAGCATGGTGTATAAAAGAAAAGTGAAAACTAAATGCAAAAGACGCTCCAAGATTGCACATATCGCATGAACGAAACGAATCCGAAAACATACTGATACTTGTTGAAGAAAGAGGGGATGCCTTCCGGGGCATCCCCAAGCTTAGACGCTTGAGTCTCCTTGAATGTTTACTTGGGGTGCCTCGGGCATCCCCAAGCTTGAGCTCTTGCCTCTCTTCCTTCTTCTCACATCGAGACCTTCTCGATCATCGAACACTTCATCCACACAAAACTTCAATAGAAAACTCTGTAAGATTCGTTAGTATAATAAAGCAAATCACTACTCTAAGTACTGTTGCAAACCAATTCATATTTTGTTTTGTCATTGTGTCTACTGTAGTATAACTTTTTCATGGCTTAATCCACTGATATAAATCGATAGTTTCATCAAAAAGAGTAAACTATGCATCAAAAACAGAATCTGTCTAAAATAGACAGTCTGTAATAATCTAAACATTCACCATAGTTATGATACTTGACAAATTCTTCTAAAATTAGGAAAAATAAAAAATTTGCATAGGAAGACAGTGCAGAAGGAATCATAACCGTTTGACGTTCCAGACGAAAATTTAAAATCGCGCACTACAGCCAAAGTTTCTGTCCTGCACCGTACAAACCAACAAGCATTGTAAACATCCTAAAGGCAAACCTTGGCACATTATTTTTATAATACAATGGAATTGTACAAGGGGATAATTATTTTTATTGAAAATTTTATGTAATCAAGATTCACAAAGTGTCCGTGAGCATGAACAAAGTTCAAGGCTAGCTCCCACTTCAACAATGCTTGTCTCTCACACTTTCACTTTCCTTTTTGAAAAAGTTTTGGATTCCCCTCTTTATTTTTGTTGTTTTTAAACTATATAAAAGCACTCAACAGAAGTAAATGACTCTATAAAACTTCCGGGTTGTCTCCCTGGCAGCGCTTTCTTTAAAGCCATTAAGCTAGGCATATAGTGCTCAAGTAATGAATCCACCCGGATCCCAAGGTATATCAAAGCCAATTTTAATTAAAAATGATTTGTAATTTAGTAGTGAGCACAAAGTAACATATATCATGTAACAACGAAGTCTAACTCTCTTCCTATGCATCGGCATGTCATAAAAGAACAATTCATGCACACATAGTAAAGGCCAATGCATTGTATAATCAGTTTCTTGCAATTTCATCGTATTGGAAACATAGAGAGGTGGAGATATAGTTCGTCTCTCATAATAATTGCAAGTAGGAGCAGCAAGCACATGCATATTATATCTATCAAAATCATCATGTGTAGTAGTAAAAGGCAACCCATCAATATAATCCTTAGTAAGCACAAACTTCTCCGATATAGTGTAGTTTGGAGAATTCAAAAAGATAATAGGACTATCATGTGTGGGTGCAATAGCAACAATTTCATGTTTAACATAAGGAACTATAGCAAGTTCATCTCCATAAGAATAATTCATATTGGAATCTTGGCCACAAGCACAGCAAGCATCATCAAAAAGGGATATTTCAAAAGAATCAACGGGATCATAGCAGTCATCATAGCAATCATCCTTCGGTGAGCATGAAGGGAAATTAAACAATGTATGAGTTGAAGAGTTACTCTCATTAGAAGGTGGGCACGGGTGATCAATCCGCTCTTTCTCCTTTTGTTCTTCGCTCTCCTCCTCATCTTTTTCATCCAATGAGCTCACAGTTTCGTCAATTTCTTCTTCCATAGATTCCTGCAAAATATTAGTCTCTTCTTGGACAGTGGATACTTTCTCAATAAACACATCAATATCGGAATTGTATTCATAATTCTCATAATAAAATTTAAGGATAGCTAAATTTTCAGGTCTGTAGACAGCATCATAAAGATTTTCATATTCTTGGAACATAGATTCAATTTCATAAGCACCAATAAAAGCAACAAATTCTTCTATTTGTTCCACATCATAGTAGTCATATATACATCTAGCATAACAAGCCAAAGTTTCATTATCATTAAATTCACATGAAAAGGGAAGGTGTGGAGCCTTCATCCTAGAGCAACAAGTATAATCATATCTCAAGCATAGTTGCCTAGCATACCAATACAACATATAAATTTGATCCCATAATAGTTTCCCTTTTTGAGTCAAGCGATAATCCCTAAAGTATTCACGTTGATCCAACGTGTCTCCCATTACCAAATTGAATGGGGTTTTCTCTGGATTATCAAAGTAGTAAATAATATCTGTCACATAACGTGCATCGAGGGTTTTAGGAGGTTCCTCATCTCCATGAGCAGCAAGTACACCTAATTTTTTTTGGTATTTCGTGTTCCATATCCATAACTAAAGATAAAGAACAACTAAGGATAGAAAATAAAAATTACTTAGTGATAAAGCAAACAAGCACACACGAGAATATTCACCCCATGCTATTGCTCCTCGGCAATGGCGCTAGAAAAAGGTCTTGATAACCCACAAGTATAGGGGATCGCAACTGTTTTCGATAAGTAAGAGTGTCGAACCCAACGAGGAGCTAAAAGCAGAACAAATATTCCCTCAAGTTCTATCGACCACTGATACAACTCTACGCACGCTTGACGTTCGCTTTACCTAGAACAAGTATGAAACTAGAAGTATTTTGTAGGTGTGTTTTTGGATAGGTTTGCAAGATAATAAAGAGCAAGTAAATAAAAAGTAGGGGCTGTTTAGGTAAAGACACAACTAAGTTAGTTTTAGTAAAGAGCTTTTTGTTACGAGAAAGTTATTTGTCCCTAGGCAATCGATAACTAGACCGGTAATCATTATTGCAATTTTATATGAGGGAGAGGCATAAGCTAACATACTTTCTCTACTTGGATCATATGCACTTATGATTGGAACTCTAGCAAGCATCCGCAACTACTAAAGATCATTAAGGTAAAACCCAACCATAGCATTAAAGCATCAAGTCCTCTTTATCCCATACGCAACAACCCCCTTACCCGGGTTTGTGTTTCAGTCACTCATGCAACCCACTATAAGCGAATCATGAACGTATTGCAACACCCTACAGCGGGGATCCCTCATGCTTGTGCGACACGGAGAGCACCATAGGACAGCACCAATAATAAAACATGCAACTCAAACCAATCTTGATCATCAAATAGCCCATAGGACAAAACAGATCTACTCAAACATCATAGGATAGCCATACATCATTGGGAAATAATATATAGCGTTGAGCACCATGTTTAAGTAGAGATTATAGAGGGTAAGAGAGAGGTTACACCGCTGCATAGAGGGGGGAAGAGTTGGTGATGATGGCGGTGAAGTTGTTGGTGAAGATTGTGGTGATGATGATGGCCACGACAGCGTTCCGACGCCACCGGAAGAGAAGGGGAGAGGGGCCCCCTTCGTATTCTTCTTCGTTGACCTCCTCCCTAGATGGGAGAAGGGTTTCCCCTCTGGTCCTTGGCCTCCAACAGCATACAATTTAATCTTGCTCATAATCGTCAAGGGATTGACAACCTTGTTCGTGTTGGGTTGCAAGGATTTGTTGTTTGTGTGCAGGTGTTGCTAATGTTGTGTTGCTTGGTTCTCCTACTCGATTGATAACCTTGGTTCTTAATTGAGGGAAATACTTATCTCTACTGTACCACATCATCCTCTCCTCTTCGGAAAATCCCAACGCAGCTCACAACTAGCAGGAATAATTTCTAGCGCCATTGTCGGGGAGACATCGTCAACATCTATCAAGTACTGATGTCTACTACACAACTTGTTCTTGTAGACTCGTGTTGGGACTCCAAGCGCGGAGTTTTGTAGGACAGTAGAAAATTTTCGTCAAGTGGATGACCTAAGGTTTATCAATCCGTCGGAGGAGTAGGATGAAGATGGTCTCTCTCAAATAACCCTGCAACCAAATAGCAAAGAGTCTCTTGTGTTCCCAAGACACCAAATACAATGGTAAATTGTATAGGTGCATTAGTTCAGCGAAGAGATGGTGATACAAGTGTAGTAATGACAGTAGATATTGATTTTTTGTAATAGGAACAATAAAAAACAACAAGGTAACAAGTAACAAAAGTGAGCACAAATGGTATTGCAATGCTTGAAAATGGGGCCTAGGCTTCATACTTTTGCTAGTGCAATCTCTCAACAATGCTAATATAATTGGGTCATATAACAATCCCTCAACATGCAACGAAGAATCACTCCAAAAGTTCTTATCTAGCAGAGAACATAAGAAGAAATTGTTTGTAGGGTATGAAACCACCATAAAGTTATCCTTTCCGATCGATCTATAGAGCTATTCCTATAAGTGTCACAAATAGCCCAAGAACTCGTACCAAAATAACACCATATGATACACATTAACCAACTCTAATGTCACATCATGCCAAATCAAGAACACGAGAGAGAGAGATCAAACACATAGCTACTAGTACAAACCCTCAGCCCCGAGGGTGGACTACTCCCTCCTCATCATGGTGGCCGTCGGGATGATGAAGATGGCCTCTGGTGATGATTTCCCCCTCCGGCAGGGTGCCAGAACAGCTAGATTGGTTTTTCGTGGCTAGAGGGGCTTGTGGCGTTGGAACTTCTGATGTAGGGTTATTTCTAGGGCTTTCTGTATTTATATGATTTTTTGGCGTTGGTCTCACGCTGAGATGGGCCTCAAGGGGCCCACTACCCACCAGGGCGCGCCGGAGGGGGTGGCACACCCTGGTGCCTAGTGGGCAGCAGGGCCCCACTCTAGTGGTTCTTTGCTCCAATATTCTTCATTTGTTCCATAAAAAGTCTCCAAAGAGTTTCGTCCAATTCCGAGAACTTTTATTTTTGCACAAAAAACAACACCATGGTAGTTCTGCTGAAAACAGTGTGAGTCCGGGTTAGTTCCACTCAAATCATACCAAAACCATATAAAATTGTTGTAAACATGGCATGAATACTACATAAATTATAGATATGTTGGAGACGCATCAGCATCCCCAAGCTTAATTCCTACTTGTCCTCGAGTAGGTAAATGATAAAACAAATAATTTATGAAGTGTGAATGCTAGCATACTGTGTAACTTTTAATCAACGATACTTTCAATCACTTTTCCTAGCATCATAACAACAACTCTTCTCATAAAACTTATCATGATAAAGTAGCAATTGAAAATGGAATTTTTGATGTGGAATGCTACCTACCATATTCCCTATATACTCTTTCCTTTTATAGCATTGACATTTGGACTCGAATGATTCAAAGAAATAGTCTATAATTTGACATGAATACATCAATACTCAAGCATATCAACAAGCAACCATGTCTTTCAAAATATCAACACCGAAAAAAGCTATCCCTAGCCCATTATGCTCAATCATTGATCCATTCATTAAACACACTCGAATATTGACTACGCCCAATGCACAAGTATGATAATAGTGTTCCCTAGTTGGTGCTTTATAAGAGAAGATGGAGACTCGAAAAAAATTAAAATTTCATAAAGTAAATAGATAGGCCCTTCACAGAGGGAAGCATAGATTTGTAGAGGTGCCAGAGCTCAAAGCTTAAATTGAGAAATAAAATTATTTTGAGAGGCATGCTTTTCCCATCAACGAAAATGACCGAGAATTCCCAATACTTTCCATGCCAGATAAATCATAGGAGGTTCCCAAATATAAAATAAACTTTATTCCTTTTCCACCATTCTTTCACATTCCATGGCTAGCCGTATCCATGGGTGCCCTCCATAGCAACACTTTCCAAGGAATTTATTATTGACAACATAAATAACTTTTTTTCATTTCGGACTAGGCATCCCTATTACTTGCCACACTTTAGTGCAATGGCAAGTGAATAAACACTCATCTTGAGAATAACATATCTAGCATGGAAAATATTGGCCACCCCATGCCGCTTCATGAGCGGTACGGGCGCACAAAAAGGAAATTCATTTTGAAAATTAGAATTGGCGCACACAAATTTACTTGGAATGACATAGAAATACCGCATATAGGTAGCTATGGTGGACTCATTTGGAACTACTTGGTTTAAGGAGTTTGGATGCACAAGTAGTATTCCCGCTTAGTGCAAGGAAAGGCTAGCAAATAGATTGAGAAGCAACCAACCCAAAAACGAAAACGATCTTAAACGAGCATTACACATAACTAACACCGAATAATGCACCACAAGTAGGATATAACTTCATTGCATAACTATTGACTTTCGTGCTTGCATAGGGAATCACAAACCTTAACACCAATATTCCTACTAAAGTAGAGTTACTCACCAACATGACTCACATATTATTATCTCCATATCACAAAACTATTGCAAGGAATCAAACTTATCATATCCAATGATCTACATGAAAGTTTTTATTATATCCTTCTTGGTTATTCATCATATTTGGACCAATTTCATAGCTTGTGCAAATTTTCATCATATTATAAACTCTCAAAATAATATAAGTGAAGCATGAGAGTATTCGACAAACTATCCAAAAAGACATCACTACTGCAGAATGCTGCTAACACGACACTACGATCGGAGACACTTTGACGAAACTGTGTGCGATGCATTAATCGCAAACGGTGATGTAAAAAAACCATCAAAAAGATGCAAGACGTTTGTGATGGCGGAGACATCAAACACGGTTCCAATTTTAGTTGCGTGTGTGATGCAGGGCACATGATTGATCCATCTGAACTGTTTGCGATGAGACAAAACAACAGAAACAGGCAGCCATATCAAGGTGTGTGCGATATACGGCATACAGTTCGCTTAGATGAACTATTTTCTATTAGGGGATGCAACAGAAACGGTTAGCCAGATCAAGGTGTGTGTGATATACGGCATATGGTTCACTCGGATGAACTGTTTTTGATTAGAGAACACAACAGAAACGGTTCAACTTAACAAGATGTGTGTGATAGTGATACGTCTCCGTCATATCTACTTTTCCAAACACTTTTTCCCTTGTTTTGGACTCTAACTTGTATGATTTGAATGGAACTAACCCGGACTGACGCTGTTTTCAGCAGAATTGCCATGGTGTTGTTTTATGTGCAGAAAACAAATATTCTCGGAATGATCTGAAACTTCACGGAACATCTTAGAATAAATAATAAAAAATCCTCGCCAAAGATGAAGACCAGGGGCCCACACCCTTCTCACGAGGGTGGAGGGCGCGCCCCCTACCTCGTGGCCCCCCTGGATGCCCTCCGACGCCAACTCCAACTCTATATATTTGCTTTCAGAGAGAAAAAATCAGAGAGAAGAAATCATCGTGTTTTACGATACGGAGCCGCCGCCAAGCCCTAAAACCTCTCGGGAGGGCTGATCTGGAGTCCGTTCGGGGCTCCGGAGAGGGGGATTCATCGCCGTCGTCATCATCAACCATCCTCCATCACCAATTTCATGATGCTCACCGCCGTGCGTGAGTAATTCCATCGTAGGCTTGCTAGACAGTGATGGGTTGGATGAGATTTATCATGTAATCGAGTTAGTTTTGTTAGGGTTTGATCCCTAGTATCCACTATGTTCTGAGATTGATGTTGCTATGACTTTGCTATGCTTAATGCTTGTCACTAGGGCCCGAGTGCCATGATTTCAGATATGAACCTATTATGTTTCCATGAATATATGTGAGTTCTTGATCCTATCTTGCAATTCTATAGTCACCTACTATGTGTTATGATCCGGCAACCCCGAAGTGACAATAATCGGGACCACTCCTGGTGATGACCTTAGTTTGAGGAGTTCATGTATTCACTATGTGCTAATGCTTTGTTCCGGTTCTCTATTAAAAGGAGGCCTTAATATCCCTTAGTTTCCAATAGGACCCCGCTGCCATGGGAGGGTAGGACAAAAGATGTCATGCAAGTTCTTTTCCATAAGCACGTATGACTATATACGGAATACATGCCTACATTACATTGATGAATTGGAGCTAGTTCTGTGTCACCCTATGTTATGACTGTTACATGATGAACCACATCCGGCATAATTATCCATTACTGATCCAGTGCCTATGAGTTTTCCATATACTGGTTTACGCTTATTTACTTTCCTGCTGCTACTATTACAATCACTACAAAATACCAAAAACATTACTTTTGCTTTCTTTACTTTTGTTGCCGCTACCACCACAATCATATTACTTTGCTACTAAACACTTTGCTGCAGATACTAAGTTTCCAGGTGTGGTTGAATTGACACCTTAGCTGCTAATACTTGAGAATATTCTTTGGCTCCCCTTGTGTTGAATCAATAAATTTGGGTTGAATACTCTACCCTCGAAAGCTGTTGCGATCCCCTATACTTGTGGGTTATCATATAGCGGCATAGAGTTCACATAGATGAACTGTTTGCGATGAGCCAAAAGAACACAAACGAGTCATGTAAACAGGATGTATGTGATACGCGGCAAACAGCCGACTCAGGTGAACTGTTTGCGTTGAGAAATTACAACATAGACAGTTACTACAGTTAATTCGTGTGCGATTCTGTGTGTACAAAAAACTTTGAAAATTGGAAACTACTTGCTTGCGGTGGCTAGGAGTATCACACACGATGCGTCTGTGAGTACTCTTGTGCGATGATTAGTAAGTTACACATACGTCTCCTTATGTTAACACGTGTGTGAATTTGCAATATGGACAGTTAATATGCAAATGCCTTCTGGACATCGGGCACATGCTTAAACTCAATGAACTGTTTATGATACTAATAATTTCCATGAAAATTTAAGAACTTGGATAATAGCATTTGAGTAACATATATATAGTGGTTACACTATTCGACAAAAGGAGGATCTTTGTAACACGGTTTTGACAACCATATGGTCCATATATATCTACATACTTAACATAGTAACAACTATCACATGTTAAGAGGCTGAGGGCCAACAACCATATGGTCAATATTGTTGGAAATATGCCCTAGAGGCAATAATAAAGTGGTTATTATTATATTTCCTTGTTCATGATAATTATCTATTGTTCATTCTATAATTGTATTAATTGAAAACCGTAATACATGTGTGAATACATAGACCACAACATGTCCCTAGTGAGCCTCTAGTTGACTAGCTCGTTGATCAATAGATGGTTGTGGTTTCCTGACCATGGACATCCGATGTCGTTGATAACGGGATCACATCATTAGGAGAATGATGTGATGGACAAGAACCAATCATAAGCATAGCACAAGATCGTGTAGTTCGTTTGCTAGAGATTTTCTAATGTCAAGTACCATTTCATTAGACCATGAGATTGTGCAACTCCCGGATATCGTAGGAATTCTTTGGGTGTATCAAACGTCACAACGTAACTGGGTGGCTATAAAGGTGCACTACAGGTATCTCCGAAAGTGTTTGTTGGGTCGGCACGAATCGAGACTGGGATTTGTCACTCTGTATGACGGAGAGGTATCTCTGGGCCCACTCGATAATGCATCATCATAACAAGCTCAATGTGACTAAGGATTTAGCCATGGGATCATGCGTTACAAAACGAGTAAAGAGACTTGCCGGTAACGAGATTGAACGAGGTATGGGGATACCGACGATCGAATCTCGGGCAAGTAACATACCGATGGACAAAGGGAATTGTATACGAGATTGATTGAATCCCATACATCGTGGTTCATCTGATGAGATCATCGTGGAACATGTGGGAGCCAACATGGGTATCCATATCCCGCTATTGGTTACTGGCCGGAGAGATGTCTCGGTCATGTCTGCATGGTTCCCGAACCCGTAGGGTCTACACACTTAATGTTTGGTGACGCTAGAGTTGTTATGGGAAATTGTATGTGGTTACCGAAGGTTGTTCAGAGTCCCGGATGAGATCCAGACGTCACGAGGAGTTATGGAATGGTCCAGAGGTGAAGATTTATATATGGGAAGTCTAGTTTCAGTCGCCGGAATGGTTTCGGGGGTTATTGGTATTGTACTGGGACCACCGAAAGGTGTCCGGGGGACCACCGGGTGGGGCCACCTGCCCCGAAGGACTTAATGGGCTGAATATGGGAGGGAACTAGCCCCCTAGTGGGCTGGTGCGCCCCACAAGGGCACAAGGCGCCTAGGGTTGGAAACTCTAGGGGGAGGTGGCACCTCCCACTTGCTTGGGGGGCAAGTTTCCCCCTCCTAGTCGCTGCCCCCCCTCTAGATGCATCTAGGGGGCCGGCCCCCTCTTCCCTTCCTCCTATAAATAGTGGGGGGGGGGGGGGGGGGGGGGGGGGGGGGGGGGGGGGCAGCCGCACCCCTTCCCCTGGCGCAGCCCTTCCACCCTCCAACACCTCTTCCTCCTCCGTAGTGCTTGGCGAAGCCCTGCCGGAGAACTGCAAGCTCCACCACCACGCACGTCGTGCTGCCGGAGCTCTCCCTCAACTTCTCCTCTCCTCTTGCTGGATCAAGAAGGAGGAGACGTCCCCGGGATGTACGTGTGTTGAACGCGGAGGTGTCATCCGTTCGGTGCTTGGATCGGATCTTTCACGATTTGAATCGCTGCAAGTACGACTCCATCAACCGCGTTCTTGTAATGCTTCCGCTTATCGATCTTGAAGGGTATGAAGATGCAATCCCTCTCTCTCGTAGCTAGTATCTCCTAGATTGATCTTGGTGACACGTAGGACAATTTTGAATTATTACTACGTTCCCCAATGGTGGCGTCATGAGCTAGGTCTATGCGTAGATTCTATGCACGAGTAGAACACAAAATAGTTGTGGGTGATGATTTGGTCAATTTTCTTACCGCTACTAGTCTTATCTTGATTCGGAGACATTGTGGGATGAAGCGGTCCGGACCGACCTTACACGTACGCTTACGTGAGACAGGTTCCACCGACTGACATGCACTTGATGCATAAGGTGGCTAGCGGGTGTTTGTCTCTCCCACTTTAGTCGGATCAGAGTCGATGAAGAGGGTCCTTATGAAGGGTAAATAGCAATTGGCATATCACCATTGTGGCTTTTTCATAGGTAAGAAACATTCTTGGTAGAAACCCATAGCAACCACGTAAAACATGCCACAACAATTAGAGGACATCTAACTTGTTTTTGTAGGGTATGCTGGTGTGATATGGCCAAAAGGATGTGATGAATGATATATGTGATGTATGAGATTGATCATGTTCTTGTAATAGGAATCACGACTTGCATGTCGATGAGTATGACAACCGGCAGGAGCCATAGGAGTTGTCTTAATTTATTGTATGACCTACGAGTCAATGTAAATGCCGTGTAATTACTTTACTTTATTGCTAACCGTTAGCCATCGTAGTAGAAGTAATAGTTGGCGAGACAACTTCATGAACACATGATGATGGAGATCATGATTATGGAGATCATGGTGTCATGCCGGTGACGAAGGTGATCATGTCGCACCTCGAAGATGGAGATCAAAGGCGCAAGATGATATTGGTCATATCATGTCACTTTATGATTTGCATGTGATGTTTGCCATGTTTACATCTAATTTGCTTAAAACGACGGTAGCATAAATAAGATGATCCCTTACTAAAATTTCAAGAGATTTGTTCCCCCTAACTGTGCACCGTTGCGAAGGTTCGTTGTTTTGAAGCACCACGTGATGATCGGGTGTGATAGATTCTAACGTTCGCATACAACGGGTGTAAGCCAGATTTACACATGTGAAACACTTTGATGCGGAGCATCCTACGGATATCACCATGTCAAGAGTTCATTCGGCAAGTGACACGTGCCACATCCACTTCACACACATAAAGGTGAATCATCTCCTTTACACGTGCTCCCTTGACCCCTTCGAGGATGGTATACTACTTGACACTTCTCCCATGTGCATGCATAGGTATTGTCGGAGCTTCATGGACAACGAGGAGGAATGCAAGAGCCAAGGAACAACTACACCATCCGCGGGGGAAGCGTGGAAGAGAAGGAACAAGAAGCGCGGACAAGCTTCTGGAAAGCCCGGAACTTCCGGCCCCCGGACCTTCTGGCCTACCCGGAACCTCCGGCCCCAGGAGACCAGACCAGACCTGAGCTCGCCAACTCTCTGGATAGCCCGGAGCCTGGCCGGAACCTGCCCGGAACTTCCGTCCCTGCCTGCGCGCAGACACTCGGGCCGAAGCCCATGTACCCTTTCGCCCCTCACTTACCCCCTTTGTGGACCTAGAATATATATACTCCTTCACCTCCTCCTTTCTAGGGTTAGCAAAGTAGTAGCTCATTTGAGATAGAGCTTTGCTCATCCACATTGGATCTACTCCTTGAGAGAGACCGCGACCCCTCTTCGGAGGAGATCCCTTTGGATTGAAGACCTCCCTGCGGAGAAGGCCATCAAGACCTCCTCATGGAGAAGACTGGTTACCATTTGTATCGTCCGTTGTTGATTGTGGATCGTGTGATCTCTTATGTACTCGAGGATCTAGCATATGTGTGACTATTTCTTGTTGGTTTAGTGTTTCTCTCGTGTTTCCCCTTGTGTTTCCCCTCGTGTTTTCCCTCACGTTCTTCACAGGATCCGCTCCTTTCGTGAAAGATCGGCCCCTAGGGTTCCTACCCTACATCATCTTGGTATCATGAACCACATTGATCACGATTTCGGAGCCTCCCTCTTTGTTTTCTAGCCTTCTTTTGCTTGATTTCATCCTAAATTCGAAAATCCCCACCAAAAATAGCCCCCAATTTTTTTTTTGTGATTTGTTGGTTTGGATTATGTTTTGTTGATTTTGATACATGGATTCATTGTGTCTCAAGTGGATCTAGCCTTCCCCATCTTTTCCCCCATTTCCATCCACAAAATCTTCTCAAATTTGCCCCGGGAAATTGAGTTTTTCCGCCCCCGTTCTCAGATCTGGAATTTAGGGTTCGTCCCGAAAGAAATTCCACGAGCCCCGGAACTTCTGGACTCCCCTGGAACTTCCGTCCTAACCCCGGAACTTCCGTGCTAAACCAAAAGTTTACCTCAAAAATCCCCAGACTCCCCGCAGTTTTTCCGCGACCCCCGGAACTTCCGCCCTAACCCGAAACATTACACAGAATTTCAGCATCAACCTTCTTCACCGTTTTCATCACAAGTTTTCACTTTGAAATCCGATTTGAGTGTTCTTTGGCTCGTTTTGAAGCTATCGACGTGCCCGAGGACCTCACCTTGGTTTCATCACCTTTTGACCCCATCAAAATTTTGGAACTTTGCCATCTTTGCCTAGGGCTTCCACCACATCATCCGCTACACCACCACCGACTTCCGCAACCTAACCAATTTTGTTCCCGATAGCATTAGCGGTTGTTTGAGTTGTGACTTGAGTCTCCTAAGGTGTTTGGGATACTTAGGGACGGTTGATTCTTCATCAACCACCACCACCACTTCCGCATAGGCTTACCCACCATACACTTCCGGCACCCCAACCTAACCCAATTTTGTTTGTGTTGTGAGTTGTGTCTCCTAAGGTGTTTCGGCTACTTAGGGACCGTGCTTCCAACACCGACACCGTGTATAGTCCCCCACCTTACACTCCATTTCCGCATTGCCTACTCACAAAACCCATCTTTGCATTTCCGCAATCCCATTGAGCTTCCGCAACCACCACCGCATTCCCGTTACCAGCATTTGACATTTGAGATTTTGAGTTCGCGGTTTTTCCGTTTACTAAGGTGTTTTGGCTACTTAGGGACGAGTCTCCATCATCTTGGTATCTCCATCAAGATCACCGCCACTCATCATCGCCAAGGACGGTAACCTCCATATCATCTTGGTATCGTGGTATCCCTCCATTGTATATTCCCTTGCAATTGCATTGTTAACACCTAGCCTATTTTGCGTTACTTGCCTATCGAGACTAGCCATTTGAGTATTGCCGGCAATGTTACTTGTGCACATTAGTGATCTATACCATACATTGCATACATACCATATCATATTGGTATCATATCATCCCTTGTGTGACAAGATTGTTCCCGTATATACCAAATTGCTATCTTGGTTTGTGCATTTCGCATTGTGGCCATATAAAAAAACGAATAAGCTTTTAAGCAAAGAAAAAGAGTGAACAAAGATCTTGTAAGCAAGAGCCATAGCATCATACCACATTGCATATAAGATTGTCATATCCGATCATCTTGAGAGAAACACCGAGAACCATACATACATAGCATACTTGGGATAGAAGTTGTTGCATTTTTGCCTCCTATATGTTGTGCACAAGTGTCGTATCCGCCTATTGAGAAATCGTGCTAGCGTCTCTCTTGAGTTGTGCAACACGAGCGTATTCCGTGGATTCCACATTTTGTGCTCATTCCTTGGTTGCACGACCCCATTTATCTATCTGTGTGTGTGTTTCCGTGTGCCACATATTGCTATTGGTCTACTTGTTTCACTTGCAAATTTGTGAATGTCTTTCAACTTTATTGACTCTTGCTAACATTTTGCATTAAATTTTTGTGCCACTATCCTCACTAAGGTCTACCATAAGCCTAAATTGTGTAGGTGTGATAAATCGACAAGATCGGTACCAATTGTGCTATTTCCTTGTTACACTATTGAGTGATCATTGATCCATCTTCAACATCGGTCAAGGTACATTTGGTATAGTTCTTCTCTTTCTCCCACTCACATTTGCTCGAGTCTTGTGATGGATAGGCAAGGCATTTCATCTTCGGTCTACAACAACAACAACGACGAGTTCGATGCCACGAACAACTCCAACGACGCCAAGATGCAAGCTCAAATGGAGGAGATCAAAGCCCTCATCAAGTCCTACGAGCGGTCTTCCTCATCTTCGAGAAGACGCTCAAGAGCACATGCCCCCGAGCTACCATCTCCGGCAAGATCACATTGGCATCAACACCATCACCAAAAAGAACATGAACGTCAAGAGCTCAACACCAACAACCGCTCAACGACTTCACCATCTCCCTTGGCATCTTCACCAAGCGACTTCAAGGCATCTTCGCCTATGGACATATGGCATCTTCGCCCACAAGCACTTCAAGAGAAGCTCCCCAAGCTCAAGTCCGTGACTTCCACAAGCTACTACGACCTAGACATCGACCACGCAATTCCTTTCTATGGGACTCAAAAACCTAAGGAGTATCTCGAGTGGGAGCGCCTAATGGATGACTACCTCAAGCTACATCAAGTCCCTCCCGAAGATCAAGTGAAGTGCGCCACAAGGAACTTCCACGACTACACGTCCACATGGTGGCTTCACGCACCTTCGGAGACCTACGACATGAGTTGGCCAAAGACGAGGGATCCAAGTCCATCGACGAGTACTTCAAGGAGATGAAGAAAGCCTTGAGACGAGCCGGCGTGGACGACCCCATTTCGATGAAGTTCCACTTCATGATGGGATTGCACAACGACATCTCCAAGACGATCTTCCTCGAGAACTACAAGTCCCTCGATGACAACTACATTGGTGCTCTTAAGGCGGAACAAGAACTCATGAAGGACAAAGCTTCTCCACCCCAAGCTCACTTCGCGATGACCATGCTCCATGATAACGAGCATGAGGCTAGTACCACCATGATGTCCAAGCCCGACGAGCTCCAAGACGATGCTCCCAAGTCCGACTTCACCGCCATCCCTCTTTGTGGCATTGATGATGCCGAGTCTACTTCGACACTTTTTCAAGATGGTGCAGCGACGACTACGACTACGGAGACCATCAAGGACCAAGCTTTGGAGGCGAGCAACATGGTGACGAGCAAGGATGATGCTTCCATCTTAGGACGCGAGAGTGATGATATGCCATCTACGGCCTTCATCCACGGCGGTGGTGTTGAGATGGTTGAGCATGGGATTTTCCCTTCGACCACGACGGCGTATGATGACTTGAGTGACTTGTGCCACCATATTTAGGGTGAGAGTGACTTCACCACTAGCCCCATATATGACATGTTGCCCCAATTCCCATGTGAGGAGAGCCACAACCCCCACCACTTGAGTGAGATGAGTGACCCCACCATATGTGAGTTTGAGTGCACCTATTTTGAGGGAGTGAGTGAACCACCACATAGAGAGAGTGTGATAGTCGATAGGGCATGTGAGGCCATTTGCATTTCTAACAACTTGACCTCTACCTCTATTGTATCTTCTCATTTGGTGCTAGGTCCCATATATGATGACATGCCGATTCGCGGCGACTACGTCCTCCCTTTGGACCAGACGATGGCCATGGTGGAATATGATGCACCCCCCCACATGGTTCCATCAAGATGAAGATGACCACCATTTGGTCTTTCCCACCTCACCTACACCACATGAGTGGAATGACAAAGGTAACATAGGTGAAGGTGATGCTCTAGTCCCACTAGTGGACATTCTTGACATTGATTGCTTGCATGATGTCGATCAACCTCTAACCATGCTTCATGCTAGTGCGACATCACCATGCGATGATTTACCCATTTATGATGAGTATGATGATTGCCATGTGGAGTCTATTAGTTGTGATGCCATGTTACATAGGATTTATTGTGATAATTCTCTCGGTCACATCATGTTTGCCCATCCGATTGACTTGTCATATGCTATGCATGAGATCAATCATATGTCATATTTGCAATCTCTTCATAATGACTATGCATATGCTATTAAAATTAACCCAATTTGCACTTATGGCATATATGACAAGCCAATGGTTATTGGCATTTGTTTTTCTTGTGATGATATTGATATGCTCCCTTTGCATCATTTATCTCGTATGCCATGCCATGACCACCTAGCTTCGGATATGCATTGTTTTGGATGTTGTCCATTTTCTCCATACGATGTTTCCAATATTGCTCATGAGGAGACCCCCATCGTTTCCTCATACATTTTATGAGATTTCGATCCATCTCATTCATTGCATGATCCAAATACTTGTGTGCACAATATGCTTCCCATGAATGAAAATGCTATTGATGTGCCATATAATTTTATGCTCAATTTGCATCCCCATCGTGTTATACATAACAACTATTCTTTCATGATGGATGACATGTTATTATACCATGCGTCAAATTTCTTTGAGCGGTGCTTATCTTGTGCTAACACTCACATGCACATACACATCATGATGGATGATGTGTACATTTACCACGTGCACAATTTCTTTGGTTTGTGTCTCTTTTGTGTAGGTACCCATGAATATTTGTCAACCTCACAATCCCATGAGTTGACAAAATGAGCTCTAGAGAGCAACAATGATTTGGGATCCCATGGATTATCTTTCCCACCGCTCTCTTCGCAGGAAGACTTCGCTCATTTCTTCTACATGGCCCTCACTTGGTTATGGGTTATTGTCCATTATATATCATTTGCCCATATTGCCATGTTCACTTTGCATGATATGCTCATTACTATGCCTTTGCCATGCATTTGTCACCCATGCTTTGCATTACACATGATGATTGATTCTACTAGTTGTATGTTTATTTGCAGGCTTGGTGGAGATATTGCTTTTTATTTCCATGTTCCATTTGTGACCCATCCCTATAATGATACTATGATCTTGCTTTGTGTTCGTGCTTGCAATATGTTATGTGCATTGCCTATGCCTATTATTTGCTCACATGACATGATTGCCATGATTTCCCCTAGTGTGTTGCATCTTTGCTCCACTAGTTTGCACGACATGTTTATTATGTTTGCATCGTGTAGTGCATCACCCATGATTCATACTTGCCCATTTCATGCGGTTGATGGTATCTATTTCCATGCTTTACACATGATTGTCATTGCTTCTTGCCATATATCTCCATATGTTGCCTCTCTCATGCTAGATGATTTTCCATGTATTGAGTGCGACAATGCTTTTAGTCTTCCTCATGAGATTGCCCCCATAGCATTCTCACATATAATTGGAGATTTTGACATATTCCTTGTGAAGCACGCTTGTCCTACCTCTTTGCACCATATACATAGTGTCATGAATATAGCCATTGTTGCATCTTATTATTCATGCACTTGTTCTTCTAATGGTTATGTGCAAGAGAAGAGAACCATCATGATGGATGATGCGTTTATCTACCATGCGCATCCATTCTTTGTTTTGTTGTGTGCATGTGTAGGATACTTGGACTTCATGTCGACTTCCACTTCACGTGAGTTGACCATTCGAGCTCTTGAGAGCGAGCCTCATACATTCTACCATGACATGCTTCTACACTGCTTTTGCTTGTGTTTCGGCATTGTGAAGGACACACAAGTACATGCTCTCAAGGTGAGATACTTCTCTTTTGAGAACCCCCAAAACATGATCATGGATATTATGGATCGTTCTACTTGTGCTGCTTGCACCATGAGACTTATTGTTCATCTTGGACCACTTGGTTGCACACATGTTAGAGATCTTCCTTCAACTTGTTATTTTCACCGTTCCATGCATCATAATATATATGCCTTGTGTGTTGCATCCAATTCTTGGTTTACTTGCTCCTCTCATATGTTTGGTTGCAACAATGCCATCACTTCACATATGCCATGTCCCATTGATTGCTACATGCTTGCCTTGATTGCCTCACACATGATGAACAATTTCTCTTTCCATTGTGTTGAGTGCCACACGATATTCACTACACCCATGCACATTATGCTTGGATTGTCTTGCACTTGACCCATGTGTTTAGACATCTCATTTTCTTTGGTGTTGTGAATGATTCATATGCCTACCATAGACCTTTCATTGAGAAATTTGTGAATGCTTGCTATGAACTTGAGTTAGATTCTTATTATCTTTTCACACATATTTGCATCACTACCTCACATTTACATGCTTGTCTCCATGATTTCTTTGCTTATGCCCAATTTATGTGCTTACATGCCATGTCACATTCCTTTGTCAAACCATATGTTTTGCATGACGACAACACTTGTTGGGTGAATCACCACTTGAATGCTTGGTTTTGCACTAACGGTACCCACATTTGTTTTTCCAAGTTTTTGTTGTCTTTGCTCCTTTTTAAGGAATCCCAAGATGGTGCGACATTGGAGAGTGCCCATTTCAAGCTTCAAGATGATGAGAACTTGGTGATCGACCACTCCTACATGGTGACGCCATCTCTTTCCCATGGTGATTTGGATTTCGATCTGAGGTCGGATCTTTCCCAAGGGGGAGGAGATGATGCGGAGCATCCTACGGACATCACCATGTCAAGAGTTCATTCGGCAAGTGCCACGTGACATATCCACTTCACATACATAAAGGTGAATCATCTCCTTTACACATGCTCATTTGACCCCTTCGAGGATGGTATACTACTTGACACTTCTCCCGTGTGCATGCATAGGTATTATCGGAGTTTCATGGACGGCGAGGAGGAATGCAAGCGCCAAGGAACAAGTACACCATCCGCGGGGGAAGCGTGGAAGAGAAGGAAGAAGAAGCGCAGACAAGCTTCTAGAAAGCCCAGAACGTCCGGCCTCTGCCCGGAACTTCCGGCCCCTGGACCTTCCGGCCTACCCAGAACCTCTACCCCTCGGAGTCTAGACCAGACCCGAGCTCGCCAACTCTCTGGATAGCCCGGAGCCTGGTCGGAACCTGCCTGGAACTTCTGGCCCTGCCTGCGCGCAGACACTCTGGCCGAAGCCCATGTACCCTTTCGCCCCTCACTTACCCCCTTTGTGGACCTAGACTATATATACTCCTTCACCTCCTCCTTTCTAGGGTTAGCAAAGTAGTAGCTCATTTGAGATAGAGCTTTGGTCATCCACATTGGATCTACTCCTTGAGAGAGACTGCGGCCCCTCTTCGGAGAAGATCCTTTGGATTCAAGACCTCCTAGCGGAGAAGACCATCAAGACCTCCTCACGGAGAAGATCGGTTACCATTTGTATCGTCCGTTGTTGATTCTGGATCGTGTGATCTCTTATGTACTCGAGGATGTAGCATACGTGTGAATATTTCTTGTTGGTTTAGTGTTTCTCTCGTGTTTCCCCTTGTGTTTCCCCTCGTGTTTTCCCTCGTGTTCTTCGTGTTCTTCACGGGATCCGCTCCTTTCGTGAAAGATCAGCCCCTAGGGTTCCTACCCTACATCACACTTAGGTTGACTTGACGAGCCTAGCATGTACAAACATGGCCTCGGAACATGAGTGACCGAAAGGTCGAACATGAGTCGTATAGTAGATGCGATCAACATGGAGATGTTCATCGTTGATGACTAGTCCGTCTCACGTGATGATCGGACACGGCCTAGTCGATTCGGATCATGTATCACTTTGATGACTAGAGGGATGTCTGTTTGAGTGGGAGTTCATTAAATAATTTGATTAGATGAACTTAATTATCATGAACTTTGTCTAAAAATATCTTTATGATATGTCTTGTAGATCAAATGGCCCAGGCTAATGTTGCCCTCAACTTCAACGCATTCCTAGAGAAAACCAAGCTGAAAGACGATGGTAGCAACTATACGGACTGGGTCCGTAACTTGCGGATCATCCTCATTGCTGCCAAGAAAGCATATGTCCTTTAAGCACCGTTAGGTGACACACCCATTTTCCCAGCATCTCAAGACGTTATTAACGCCTGGCAGTCGTGTAGTGATGATTACTCCTTGGTTCAGTGCGGCATGCTTTACAACTTAGAACTGAGGCTCCAAAAGTGTTTTGAGCAACATGGAGCATATGATATGTTCGAAGAGCTAAAATGGTTTTCCAAGCTCATACCCGGGTCGAGAGATCTGAAGTCTCCGACAAGTTATATAGTTGTAAGATGGAGGAAAACAGTTCTATCAGCGAGCATATACTCAAAATGTCTGGGTTGCACAACCGCTTGTCTGATTTGGGAGTTAATCTTCTAGATGACTCGGTCATTGACATGATCCTCCAGTCGCTTCCACCTAGCTACAAGAGCTTTGTGATGAACTACAATATGCAAGGGATGGAGAAGTCCATTCCTGAGTTATATTCAATTCTGAAATCAGCGGAGGTGGAGATCAAAAAGGAACATCGAGTGTTGATGGTGAATAAGACAACTAGTTTCAAGAAAGGCAAGGGTAAGAAGAACTTGAAGAAGGATGACAAGGGAGTTGCCACGCCCGGTAAGTCAATTGCCGGGAAGAAGCCAAAGAATGGACCCAAGCCTGAGACTCAGTGCTTTTATTGCAAGGGAAATGGTCACTGGAAACGGAACTGCCCCAAGTACATAGCAGATAAGAAGGCTGGCAATGCCAAAGGTATATATGATATACATGTTATTGATGTGTACCTTACCGGCGCTCGTAGTAGCTCCTGTGTATTTGATACCGGTGCAGTTGCTCATATTTGTAACTCAAAACGGGAGTTGCGGAATAAGCGGAGACTAGCGAAGGACGAGGTGACGATGTGCGTCGGGAATGGTTCCAAGGTCGATGTGATCGCCGTCGGCACGCTACCTCTACATCTACCTTCAGGATTAGTTTTAAACCTTAATAATTGTTATTTAGTGCCAGCTTTGAGCATGAACATTGCATCTGGATCTCGTTTAATGCGAGATGGCTACTCATTTAAATATGAGAATAATGTATGTTCTATTTATATGAGAGAAATGTTTTATGGTCATGCCCCGCTGGTCAATGGTTTATTTTTATTTAATATCGAATGTGATGTTACACATATTCATAGTGTGAATGCCAAAAGATGTAAGGTTGATAATGATAGTCTCACATACTTGTGGCACTGCCCCCTTGGTCACATTGGTGTCAAACACATGAAGAAACTCCATGCAGATGGACTTTGGGAGTCTCTTGATTATGAATCATTTGACACATGTGAACCTTGCCTCATGGGCAAACTGACCAAGACTCCGTTCTCCGGAACAATGGAGCGAGCAAGCAACTTGTTGGAAATCATACTTACTGATGTGTGCGGTCCAATGAGCATTGAGGCTCGCGGTGGCTATCGTTATGTTCTCACCCTCACTGATGACTTAAGTAGATATGGGTATGTCTTCTTAACGAAACACAAGTCTGAGACCTTTGAAAAGTTCAAGGAATTTCAGAGCGGGGTAGAGAATCAACGTGACGGGAAAATAAAGTTCTTATGATCAGATCATGGCGGAGAATACTTGAGTCACGAGTTTGGAATGCACTTAAGGAAATGTGGAATTGTTTCCCAACTCACGCCGCCTAGAACACCTCAGCGTAATGGTGTGTCCGAACATCGTAATCGCATGATACCTCCATTTTGCATCATGCTTTTATATCGATATTTATTGCATTATGGGCTGTTATTACACAGTATGTCACAATACTTATGCCTATTCTCTCTTATTTTACAAGGTTTACATAAAGAGGGAGAATGCCGGTAGCTGGAATTCTGGGCTGGAAAAGTTTCTGATCCACGGGCACCTATGGGACCGGCGGACCGGGTCCCTTTTGGTTCGGCGGGGGGCGGAGGCTGCGCAAAGAGCAGATCGAGGCGAAGCAAGCGGGCGGTTGGTCGTGCGAGGAGTAAATCGAGGCGAAGCACGCGAGCGATTTACCCAGGTTCGGGCCGCAAGGATGCGTAAAACCCTACTCCTGCTTTGTGGATTGGTATTGATTTCTAGCTCGGGAGCGAGCGTGAGTGTGGAATTGCTGAACCTCGCGAGAGCTCTCGAGGTGGCCGACCCCCTCTACGTTGCACACGGGCCTCCTTTTATACTCAAGGGGTTACCGACATAGAGCAACGGGGGCCAAGGGCAAAAATGGAAAGGGTGCCGTGGGTAGGCACAGCTAGGTGCTGTAGTAGGCACAGCTAGCTGCTACAGTGTTATCATACCTAACCCCGATGGCAGGGGACAAGGGCATTAAATGCCAGTCTGTGTCGCCTAGACGGCACCGAAAGGGACCGCTAGGGATGCCATCGTCTTGCCATGACGGTTGTCTTGTCAGCGCCTGCGTGCCACCGCACGCCCCTAGCTGCACAGCCTCCTGCCACGTGCGCTCGGGAGGGGCCCCGGAGCGACACGTGGGTGGATGTGCTGGAGCGTGGGCGTGGAGTGGGGGCTTGCCGCGGAAAGCGCCTTGCCGCGGCCGTTGACTTGTCGCTTCCGGGAGCTTGTCGCTCGCCGGGCCTTGTCGGGGCGCGTAGCGCGCCGCGGCATGTTCCTTGGAATGCCTCGGACGGCCTTCCCGGCAAGCGCCTCTTGCCGGGGTCTTGGGACGCTTCTGATGGCCTTCCCGGCAAGCTCTTCTTGCCGGGGCCTTGCCTTCTTCCCGGCAAGCTCCTCTTGCCGAGGTCTTGTCTTAAGTACTTTGTTCTTGAATGGTCTTCAAAAGGACCACGGAGAATCTTGGCGGTGACCTGGCAGGCCTTGCCGCGGGACGCTGCGACTGCCCGTGCACAAGTTCGGGGTACTAAGGGTACCCCAACTTTAGTACACCGACAAAAAGGAGCAAACATTAGAGACCTATTCTACACAACTCCAAAAGTCCTGAAACTCCATGGAAGTTATTTTTGGAAATAATAGAAAATATTGAGAGAAGAAAATACCAGAGGGGGCCCACACCCTGGCCACGAGGGTGGGGGGCGCGCCCTACCCCCCTGGGCGCGCCCCCTGGCTCATGGGCCCCCTGGTGGCCCTCCGGTGCCCATCTTATGCTATATGAAGTCTTTTGTCAGAGAAAAAATCATAAGCAAGCTTTCGAGACGAGACTCCGCCACCACGAGGCGGAACCTTGGCAGAACCAATCTAGGGATCTGGCGGAGCTGTTCTGCCGGGGACACTTCCCTCCGGGAGGGGGATATCATCGCCGTCGTCATCACCAACGCTCCTCTCATCAGGAGGGGGCCAATCTCCATCAACATCTTCACCAACACCATCTCATCTCAAACCCTAGTTCATCTCTTGTATCCAGACCTCAGATTGGTACCTGTGGGTTGCTAGTAGTGTTGATTACTCCTTTTAGTTGATGCTAGTTGGTTTACTTGGTGGAAGATCATATGTTTAGATCTATTATGCATATTAATACCCCTCTGATTATGAACATGAATATGCTTTCTGAGTAGTTATGTTTGTTCCTGAGGACATGGGAGAAGTCTTGCTATTAGTAGTCATGTGAATTTGGTATTCGTTCGATATTTTGATGTGATGTATGTTCTCATCCCTCTAGTGGTGTCATGTGAACGTCAACTACATGACACTTCGCCTTTGTTTGGGCCTAAAGGGAGGCATTGGGAAGTAATAAGTAGCTGATAGGTTGCTAGAGTGACCAAAGCTTAAACCCTAGTTTATGTGTTGCTTTGTAAGGGGCTGATTTGGATCCATATGTTTCATGTTATGGTTAGGTTTACCTTAATACTTCTGTTGTAGTTGCGGATGCTTGCAATAGGGGTTAACCATAAGTGGGATACTTGTCCAAGTAAGGGCAGTACCCAAGCACCAGTCCACCCACATATCAAATTATGAAAGTACCGAACGCGAATCATATGAACGTGATGAAAACTAGCTTGACGATAATTCCCATGTGTCCTCGGGAGCGCTTTTCTCTATATAAGAGTTTGTCCAGGCTTGTCCTTTGCTACAAAAAGTTTTGGTCCATCTTGTTGCACCTTATTTAATTTTATTACTTGTTGCTTGTTACCATTTATCTTATCACAAAACTACCTGTTACCGATAATTTCAGTGCTTGCAGAGAATACCTTGCTGGAAACCGCTTATCATTTCCTTCTGCTCCTTGTTGGGTTTGACACTCTTACTTATCGAAAGGAATACGATAGATCCCCTATACTTGTGGGTCATCAAGACTCTTTTCTGGCACCGTTGCCGGGGAATGAAGCGCCTTTGGTAGGTGGAATTTGGTAAGGAATAATTTATATAGTGTGCTGAAATTTACTGTCACTTGTTACTATGGAAAGTAATCCTTTGAGGGGCTTGTTCGGGGTATCTTCACCCCGACCGATAGAGAAATTAGTTGCTCCTCAACCTATTGAACCTACTAAAAATGTTTACTTTCAAATTCCTTCGGGTATGATAGAGAAACTACTAGCTAATCCTTTTGCAGGAGATGGAACATTGCATCCCGATTTACACTTAATCTATGTGGATGAAGTTTGTGGATTATTTAAGCTTGCAGGTATGCGCGATGATGTTATCAAGAAGAAGGTCTTCCCTTTATCTTTGAAGGGAGATGCGTTGACATGGTATAGGCTATGTGATGATATGGGATCATGGGACTACAAACGGTTGAAATTGAAATTCCATCAGAAGTTTTATCCTATGCATCTTGTTCATCGTGATCGTAATTATATATATAATTATTGGCCTCGCGAAGGAGAAAGCATCGCTCAAGCTTGGGGGAGGCTTAAGTCAATGTTATATTCATGCCCCAATCATGAGCTCTGAAGAGAAATGATTATTCAAAATTTTTATGCTCGACTTTCTGACAACAATCGCTCCATGCTCGATACTTCTTGTACTGGTTCCTTTATGATGAAGACTATTGAATTCAAATGGAATTTATTGGAGAGAATTAAACGCAACTCTGAAGATTGGGATCTCAATGAAGGTAAGGAGTTAGGTATAACACCTAAGTTTGATTGTGTCAAATCTTTTATGGATGCCGATGTTTTCCGTAAATTTAGCACTAAATATGGACTTGACTCTGAGATAGTAGCTTCTTTCTATGAATCCTTTGCTACTCATATTGACCTCCCTAAGGAGAAGTGGTTTAAATATAATCCTCCCATTGAAGCAAAATTATTTGCACCTATTAAAGTTGAAGAAAAGACAATCACTTATAATGATCCTATTGTTCCTACTTCTTATGTTGAGAAACCACCTTTCCCTGTTAGAATTAAGGATCATGCTAAAGATTCAACTGTAGTCAACAAGAGTAATATTAGGACACATAAACCCCCTGAGCAAATTAAAGTTGAACCTAATATTGCTATCATTAAAGATCTCTTGGCTGATAATATTGATGGGCATGTTATTTACTTTTGTGATGAGACTGCTAGAGTTGCTAAACCTGGTGCTAAAGATAAACATAGACCTGTGGTAGGCATGCCTATTATTTTCGTTAAAATAGGAGATCATTGTTATCATGGCTTGTGTGATATGGGTGCTAGTGCTAGTGCAATACCTATTTCCTTATACAAAGAAATTATGCATGATATTGCACCAGCTGAGAAAGAAGGTATCGATGTTACCATTAAGCTTGCTAATAGAGATACCATTTCACCAATTGGGATTGTTAGAGACGTTGAAGTCTTGTGTGGGAAGGCTAAATATCCTGTTGATTTCCTTGTTCTTAGTTCCCCTCAAGATAGCTTTTGTCCCATTATATTTGGTAGACCCTTCTTGAATACTGTTAATGCTAAGATAGATTGCAAGAAGGATGTTGTTACCATTGGTTTGGATGATATGTCTCATGAGTTTATTTTTTCTAAATTTCATAGACAACCCCGTGATGAAGAATTGCCTAGTAAAGATGAAATTATTGGTCTTGCTTCTATTGCTGTGCCTCCTAATGATCCTTTAGAACAATATTTGCTAGACCACAAAAATGATATGTTTATGAATGAGAGAAGGGAAATAGATGAAGTATTCTTTAAACAAGGACCCATTCTGAAACACAATCTACCTATTGAAATCATAGGGGATCCTCCTCCACCCAAGCGTGATCCCGTGTTTGAGCTTAAACCATTGCCTGATACTCTTAAATATGCTTATCTTGATGAAAAGAAGATATATCCTGTTATTATTAGTGCTAACCTTTCAGAGCATGAAGAAGAGACATTATTGAAAACTCTGAAGAAGCACCGTGCTGCTATTGGATATTCTCTTGACGATCTTAAGGACATTAGCCCCACTCTATGTCAACACAAAATAAATTTGGAGAAAGACGCCAAACCAGTTATTGATCACCAACGACGGCTGAATCCTAAGATGAAGGAAGTGGTAAGAAAAGAAATACTAAAGCTCCTCGAGGCAGGTATAATTTATCCCGTTGCTGATAGTCAGTGGGTAAGTCCTATCCATTGTGTCCCTAAGAAGGGAGGTATCACTGTCGTTCCTAATGATAAAGATGAATTGATTCCGCAAAGAATTATTACAGGTTATAGGATGGTAATTGGTTTCCGCAAATTAAATAAGGCTACTAAAAAAGATCATTACCCCTTACCTTTTATTGATCAAATGCTAGAAAGATTATCCAAACATACACATTTTTGCTTTCTAGATGGTTACTCTGGTTTCTCTCAAATACCTGTGTCAATTGATGATCAAGCAGAGACCACTTTTACTTGCCCTTTCGACACTTTTGCTTATAGACGTATGCCTTTTGGTTTATGTAATGCACCTACTACCTTTCAAAGATGTATGATGGCTATATTCTCTGACTTTTGAAAAGATTTGTGAGGTTTTCATGAACGATTTCTCCGTTTATGGATCCTCTTTTGATGATTGCTTGAGCAACCTTGATCGAGTTTTGCAGAGATGTGAAGAAACTAATCTTGTCTTGAATTGGGAGAAGTGCCACTTTATGGTTAATGAAGGAATTGTCTTGGGGCATAAAATTTCTAAAAGAGGTATTGAAGTGGATAAAGCTAAAGTTGATGCTATTGAAAAGATGCCGTGTCCCAAGGACATTTCCTTGGTCATGCCGGTTTTTATAGGAGGTTCATTAAGGACTTCTCAAAAATTTCTTGGCCTCTGACTAATCTATTACAAAAAGATATTCCTTTTGCCTTTGATGATGATTGTGTAGAAGCATTTGAAATACTTTAGGAAGCATTGATTTCTGCACCTATTGTTCAGCCACCTGATTGGAATTTACCCTTTGAAATTATGTGTGATGCTAGTGATTGTGTTGTAGGTGCTGTTCTAGGGCAAAGAGTTGATAAGAAATTAAATGTTATTTAATATGCTAGTAAAACTCTAGACAATGCCCAAAGAAATTATGCTACCACTAAAAAAGAATTTTTAGCAGCTGTTTTTGCTTGTGATAAGTTCAGACCTTATATTCTTGATTCTAAAGTAACTATTCACACTGATCATGCTACTATTAAATACCTTTTGGAAAAGAAAGGATCTAAACCTAGACTTATTAGATGGGTTCTCTTGCTACAAGAATTTGATTTGCATATTATTGATAGAAAGGGAGCTAAGAACCCCGTTGCAGACAACTTGTCTAGGTTAGAAAATGTTCTTGATGACCCACTACCTATTGATGATAGCTTTCCTGATGAACAATTAGCTGTCATAAACGCTTCTTGTACTGCTCCATGGTATGATGATTATGCTAATTATATTGTTGCTAAGTTTGTACCACCTAGTTTCACATTCTAGCAAAAGAAAAAGTTCTTCTATGATTTAAGGAATTACTTCTTGGATGACCCACATCTTTATAAAGAAGGAGTAGATGGTGTTATTAGGCGTTGTGTACCTGAGCATGAATAGGAACAGATCCTAGGCAAGTGTCACTCTGAAGCTTATGGAGGACACCACGCTGGAGATAGAACTACGCATAAGGTATTGCAATCCGGTTTTTATTGGCCTACTCTCTTCAAGGATGCCCGTAAGTTTGTCTTATCTTGTGATGAATGTCAAAGAATTGGTAATATTAGTAGACGTCAAGAAATGCCTATGAATTATTCACTTGTTATTGAACCATTTGACGTTTGGGGCTTTGTTTATATGGGACCTTTTCCTTCCTCTAATGGCTATACACATATTTTAGTTGCTGTTGATTACGTTACTAAGTGGGTAGAAGCTATTCCAACTAGTAGTGCTGATCATAACACCTCTATTAAGTTGCTTAAAGAAGTTATTTTTCCGAGGTTTGGAGTCCCTAGATATTTAATGACTGATGGTGGTTCACATTTTATTCATGGTGCATTTCGTAAAATGCTTGCTAAGTATGATGTTAATCATAGAATTGCATCTCCTTATCACCTGCAGTCTAGTGGTCAAGTAGAATTGAGTAATAGAGAGCTCAATTAATTTTTCAAAAGACTGTTAATAGATCTAGAAAGAATTGGTCCAAGAAACTTGATGATGCACTATGGGCTTATAGAACTGCATACAAAAATCCTATGGGTATGTCTCCGTATAAAATGGTTTATGGCAAATCATGTCACTTACCTCTTGAACTAGAACATAAGGCATATTGGGCCATTAAAGAGCTCAACTATGATTTTAAACTTGCCGGTGAGAAGAGGCTATTTGACATTAGCTGACTCGATGAATGGAGAACCCAGGCCTATGAAAATGCCAAATTGTTTAAAGAAAAAGTTAAAAGATGGCACGATAAAAGGATACAAAAGCGTGAGTTTAATGTAGGTGATTATGTATTACTATACAACTCTCGTTTAAGATTTTTTGCAGGAAAACTTCTCTCTAAATGGGAAGGTCCTTACGTTATCGAGGAGGTCTATCGTTCCGGTGCCATAAAAATCAACAACTTCGAAGGCACAAATCCGAGGGTGGTGAACGGCCAAAGAATCAAACATTATATCTTAGGTAATCCTATAAATGTTGAAACTGGTGTTATTGAAACAGTAACCCCGGAGGAATACATAAGGGACACTTTCTGGAACGTTTCAGACTCCGAAAAGGAATAGGTACGTGGTACGGTAAGTAAACCGACTCCAAAACAGTTCTAATGGCAATATTTCTCCGTTTTGGAATACATAGAAAAATAGGAAAATAAGAGGCAGTCCGGGAAGGATACGAGGCTTCCACGAGGGTGGGAGGCGCGCCCCCTGCCTCATGGGCACCTCGTGTGCTCTCCGGACTTCGTTTTCTTGCACGATACTTCTTTTGGTTGGTAAAAATTTATTATATAATCTCTCGAAGGGTTTGACCACCGTATCACACAAATATCTATTGTCTTTGTTTCGAGCTGTTTTTTTGATAGATCTAGGTCGCCATGTGGTCTTCAAGTGCCCCCAAGGACAAGTTCTTCAAGAATGTCATCAACCCCTACCTCGCGGAGGTGCTGTAACACCCTCAAACCATTGAGATGCGTGAGGGGTTGTTGCACATCCGCGATGCTGAGGGACCAAAGAAGACCGGAAGCGTGGAGGCAAGACTCGAAGCAATGGAGCAACAAGTTTTCATGTGCAGGGAGATGGTGGAACGTGGACTCGACACCAACCACCTAATGATCACGGAGTACACCAATACCACCAAGCTAGAAGCCAAGAACATTGGGGGAGGCCATCTTCAAGCTTCATGAGAAAATCGAGCGCCTCCAAGCCCAGATCTATGACCTAAAAACCAAAATTGTGAGTATGAATATAGATTCAAGAGGATGAGTTTGGCTGCAGATTTGAGGATCTCAGAGACTCGATCATCCTTCTATGATGGTGAGCCTATGCCATGGAAGATGGACGACAAGCCTACATCATCAACAACTCCTTCATCACCACCTCCGAGGAAAGCAACATAAACACATGGGTATGGGCACTCCCCTTGGCAACTGCCAAGCTTGGGGGAGTGCCCCGGTATCGTATCACCATCACACTCCTATCTTTACCTTTTTCTTAGATCGATCCTTTTGGTATTATCTTGATCTAGTAGAATAAAGTTTTAGTATGATCTAGTTGTGAGTTTTGCTTTATGATCCTTCTATGTAATTGAGTCCGTGAGCTATATATAATAAAGATTAGTGTTGAGTCAAGGGCTTGATTATCTTGCTATGATCTTGAGGGAATAAAATAAAAGAGAAAGAATAAAAAGAAATAAAAGAGATCATATGGATCTTGTGGAGAGTAATGGCTTCACATATAAAGAGTATGATGAATAAAAGTTGTTGAGAGTTGAGAAACATAGTTTTGGTCATCGTTGCAATTAATAGGAAGTAATAACAAAAGAGAGGTCTTCACATATAAACACACTATCTTGGACATCTTTTATGATTGTGAGCACTCATTAAAATATGACATGCTAAAGAGTTGACATTGGACAAGGAAGACAATGTAATGGGTTATGTTTTCTTACATCTGAGATAAATTATATTGTCATGGATGATCCAACATGTTGAGCTAGCCTTTCCCTCTCATGCTAGCCAATTCTTTGCACCAAGTAGAAATACTACTTGTGCTTCGAAATACCCTTAAAACTAGTTTTGCCATGAGAGACCACCATATCTACCTATGGATTGAGTAAGATCCTTCAAGTAAGTTGTCATTGGTGCAAGCAATAAAAATTGCTCTCTAAATATGTATGACTTATTAGTGTGGGAGAAAATAAGCTTTATATGATCTTGTGATGTGGAAGAAATAAAAGCGACGGACTGCATAATAAAGGTCCATATCACAAGTGGCAATATAAAGTGACGTTCTTTCGCATTAAGATTTTGTGCATCCAACCATTAAAGCACATGACAACCTCTGCTTCCCTCTTCGAAGGGCCTATCTTTCACTTTTATCTTCTACCTTATATAAGAGTCATGGTGATATTCACCTTTCCTTTTTACATTTTATCCTTTTGGCAAGCCCAATGTGTTGGAAAGATCCTGATATATATGGCTAATTGGATGTGAGTTTTCATGAACTATTATTGTTGACATTACCCTTGAGGTAAAACGTTGGGAGGCAAAACTATAAGCCCATATCTTTCTCTGTGTCCGATTAAAACTCCATACCCATAAATATTGCGCGAGTGTTAGCAATTGTGAAAGACTAAATGATAGTTGAGTATGTGGACTTGCTGAAAAGCTCTTATATTGACTCTTTCCTATGACTGAGATTATAGTTTGTTAGTTTTCAATGAAGTTTATGATTCATACTTGAAATTGTGATTGAATTGTTACTTTAGCATAAGAGATCATATGACAATAATTATATAAGTTGCTGTTCTAAGAATGGTCATGATGCCCTCATGTCCGTATTTTATTTTTTATCCACACCTCTATCTCTAAACATGTGGACATATTTTTCGATTTCGGCTTTCACTTGAGGACAAGCGAGGTCTAAGCTTAGGGGAGTTGATACGTCCATTTTGCATCATGCTTTTATATAGATATTTATTGCATTATGGGCTGTTATTACACATTATGTCACAATACTTATGCCTATTCTCTCTTATTTTACAAGGTTTACATAAAGAGGGAGAATGCCGACAGCTGGAATTCTGGGCTGGAAAAGGAGCAAATATGAGAGACCTATTCTGCACAACTACAAAAGTCCTGAAACTCCACGAAAGTTATTTTTTGAAATAAAAAAATACTGAGCGAAAAAATACCAGAGGGGGCCCACACCCTGGCCACGAGGGTGGGGGCGTGCCCTACCCCCTGGTTGCGCCCCACTGCCTCGTTGGCCCCCTGGTGGCCCTCCGGTGCCCATCTTCTGCTATATGGAGTCTTTCATCTGAGAAAAAATCATAAGCAAGCTTTCGGGACGAGACTCCGCCGCCACGAGGCGGAACCTTGGCGGAACCAATCTAGGGCTTTGGCGGAGCTGTTCTGCCGGGGACACTTCCCTCCGGGAGGGGGAAATCATCACCATCGTCATCACCAACACTCCTCTCATCGGGAGGGGGCCAATTTCCATCAACATCTTCACCAGCACCATCTCATCTCAAACCCTAGTTCATCTCTTGTATCCAATCTTTGTATCCAAACCTCAGATTGATACCTGTGGGTTGCTAGTAGTGTTGATTACTCCTTGTAGTTGATGCTAGTTGGTTTAGTTGGTGGAAGATCGTATGTTCAGATCTATTATGCATATTAATACCCCTATGATTATGAACACGAATATGCTTTGTGAGTAGTTACGTTTGTTCCTGAGGACATGGGAGAAGTCTTGCTATTAATAGTCATGTGAATTTGGTATTCATTCGATATTTTGATGAGATGTATGTTGTCATCCCTCTAGTGGTGTCATGTTAACGTCAACTACATGACACTTCTCCATTGTTTGGGCCTAGAGGGAGGCATTGGGAAGTAATAAGTAGATGATGGGTTGCTAGAGTGACAGAAGCTTAAACCCTTGTTTATGCGTTGCTTCATAAGGGGCTGATTTGGATCCATATATTTCATGCTATGGTTAGGTTTACCTTAATACTTCTATTGTAGTTGCAGATGCTTGCAATTGGGGTTAATCATAAGTGGGATACTTGTCCAACTAAGGGCAGTACACAAGCACCGGTCCACCCACATATCAAATTATCAAAGTACCAAACGTGAATCAAATTAACATGATGAAAACTAGCTTGACGATAATTCGCATGTATCCTCGGGAGCGCTTTTCTCTATATAAGAGTTTGTCCAGGCTTGTTCTTTGCTACAAAAAGGATTGACCCATCTTGCCGCACCTTATTTTCTTTTATTACTTGTTGCTTGTTACCATTTGTCTTATCACAAAACTATCTGTTACCGATAATTTCAGTGCTTGCAGAGAATACCTTGCAAAAAATCTCTTATCATTTCCTTCTGCTCCTCGTTGGGTTCGACACACTTACTTATCGAAAGGACTACGATAGATCCCCTATACTTGTGGGTCATCATCGCACTCTGTTGGATATGGTGCGATCTATGATATCTCTTACCGATCTACCGCTATCATTTTCGGGTTATGCTTTAGAGACTGCCGCATTCATTTTAAATAGGACTCCGTTGAAATCCGTTGAGACGACACCGTATGAATTATGGTTTGGGAAGAAACCTAAGCTATCGTTTCTAAAAGTTTGGGGATGCGATGCTTATGTCAAGAAACTTTGAAAGAGCAACTATCCCTGGGTGGTTTTGGTAATTCCTAACAACATATAGCTCATTGAGCTAATGCTACTTAAAGATAAACATGTCCAGAAAGCTCAATGATTGGCATGGCATGGATGAGAAAAGTGGATCCCTCAAAAATCTTAGGACAAAGGATTGGCTCAAGCTCAAAGCTCAGGACTCTACATCTTTTCATTTTAAGTGATCCAAGATCACATTGAGTCTATAGGAAAAGCCAATACTATTAAGAGGGGATGAGGTGTTGCTTAATGAGTTTCTTGCTCAAAGTGCTTAGTGATACGCTCCAAAAGCCCTCAACTACCTTCTCATTTCCACATATGTCCCAAACCAAAAGTCAAACCCGGCCCCACGGAATCTTTCTATCCGACGCCACCGAGTTCAGTTGACATAGCCACTGCCAGAAACCCTAGTCTTTTCGGTCTCACCGATAGGGATCTCGGTCTCACCGAGATGGGATTGTAATCTCTTTGTTTGCCTTCATAACGTTTCGGTCAAACTAAGATGAGCGATCGGTCCCACCAAGATTGCAATGCAAACTCTCTATTTCCCTTTGCTAACATTTCGGTCCTACTGAAAGAGCGAATCGGTCCCACCGAGTTTGCCTGACCAACTCTCTGTTAGTCCATTACCAAAATTGGTCTCACCAAGTTTGTGTAATCGGTCTCACCGAGATTACGTTATGCCCTAACCCTAACAAAATCGGTCCCACCGAGTTGACATGTCGGTCCCACCGAAAATCCTAACGTTCACATTTTGAACTAAATCGGTCCGACCGCATTTCTTGATTCGGTCCCACCGAGTTTGGTGATTTGTGTGTAACGGTTAGATTTTGTGTGGAGGCTATTTGTACCCCTCCACCCACTCTTCATTCATGGAGAGCGCCACCAGAACATGCCTACACTTCCAACCTATATTTTCTGAGAGAGAACCACCTACACTTGTGTTGAGGTCAAGATATTCCATTCCAACCACATAAATCTTGATATCTAGCCTTCCCCAAGTTGCTTTCCACTCAAATCATCTTTCCACCAAATCCAAATCATGTGAGAGAGAGAGTTGGGTGTTGGGGAGACTATCATTTGAAGCACAAGAGCAAGGAGTTCATCATCAACACACCATTTATTACCTCTAGGAGAGTGGTGTCTCCTGGATTGGTTAGGTGTCACTTGGGAGCCTCCGTGAAGATTGTGGAGTTGAACCAAGGAGTTTGTAAGGGCAAGGAGATCGCCTACTTCGTGAAGATCTACCCGAGTGAGGCAAGTCCTTCGTGGGCGACGACCATGGTGGGATAGACAAGGTTGCTTCTTCGTGGACCCTTCGTGGGTGGAGCCCTCCATGGACTCGCGCAACCGTTACCCTTCATGGGTTGAAGTCTCCATCAACGTGGATGTACGATAGCACCACCTATCGGAACCACGCCAAAAGTCTTTGTGTCTCCAATTGCGTTTGCACACTCCAAACTCCTCCCTTTACCTTCATATGCAATTGTTTTACTTTCCGCTACTATACTCTCAGAATTGGATGTGTAGGTTGATTGCTTGACTTGTGCTAAGTTGCTAAAATCAGCCTAGAACTAAAATTGGGAAAAGGCTAGATTTTTATTTGCTCAAGTAGTCTAATCACCCCCTCTAGACATACTTTCGATCCTACAAGTGGTATCAGAGTTTTGGTCTCCATTTGCTTTGATTTCCATAGCTTTTGGTGGTCATAGCCTTGGTTTCACAACCTAGGAGAGTATGGCGTCTAGCGAGGGAAATTACCACCGTAGAGGTCCTTACTTTGATGGTACAAATTTTGCTAGTTGGAAGCATAAGATGAAAATGCATATTATTGGACATAACCCCGCTGTTTGGGCTATTGTGTGTATTGGCTTGCAAGGTGAATTCTTCGATGGGAGGGAAACAAACCGTGAAGCTACTGCGGAAGATTTGAAGATGCTACAATACAATGCTCAAGCTTGTGATATTCTCTTCAAAGGATTGTGCCCCGAAGAATTCAACAAAATCAGCCGTCTTGAGAATGCAAAGGAAATTTGGGATACTTTGATTGATATGCACGAAGGTACCGAATCTGTCAAGGAATCCAAATTGGATGTGCTTCAAAGTCAGCTTGACAAGTTCAAAATGAAGGATGGTGAAGGCGTAGCTGAAATGTACTCTAGGCTTGCTCTTATCACAAATGAGTTTGCCGGCTTAGGAAGTGAAGAGATGATCGATAGATTCATCATCAAGAAGATCTTAAGAGCCTTGGATGGAAAATATGATACCATGTGCACATTGATCCAAATGATGCCCAATTACAAAGATCTCAAGCCAACGGAAGTTATTGGAAGAATTGTTGGTCATGAGATGTCACTCAAGGATAAGGAAGAGCTTCACAACAAGTCAAGTGGTGCTTACAAAGCCTCGTGTGATGCTCCCGCATCATCTAGTGAGAAGCAAACCTTCAATGAAGAATTGAGTCTAATGGTGAAGAACTTCAACAAGTTCTACAAGAGTAGAAGTAAGGAAAGAAGTTCCAAGTCAAGGTCCTACAATGACAAAAGATCTTCTAGTCGTGAGGATAATTGCTACAATTGTGGAAGACCCGGACACTATTCCAATGAGTGTACGGCTCCCTACAAAAGAAGAGAATATTCTCCCAAAAGAAGGAGTAGAAGAGAAGAATCACCATCAAGAGAGAGAAGGAGTAGAGATGATCGTTATGAACGAATACTCTCTCAGAGAAGCAAGGACTTGGAAAGGAAGGACAATTCATCAAGGAGCTACACAAAAAGAAGACATCAAGCTCATGTTGGTGAATGGGTATCCGGTTTTGACTCCGAGAATCACTCCGAAAGAAGTTTTCACTCCGACTCCGAATATACTCAAGATGAAGGTGTTGCCGGACTAGTACTTGTGAAAACCAACTCCTACGACATATTTGACTCACCAAATGAAGGGATTGGGAGATGCTTCATGGCTAAAGGTCCGAAGGTAACACACCCCGAGTATGTTGATTTCAATAGTGATGAAGATGATTTGCTAGGAGATGATGATTTACTTGTTGACAACTCTAGTTATGAAAACTATGATGAGCTTGCTATTAATCATGACAATCAAGATAAAATGAATAACGATGATAAGAAGGAGATTGAGCGTCTAACTAAATAAATAAACATTCTTAAGTTAGCTCATGAAACTACCTTGGAAGATCATTGAGAACTTTTAAAGACTCATGATAAGCTACACTTTGAAAAGCTCAACCTTGAGCAAGAACATGAGTTTTTAAAGGCAATCAATGATGATCTTCGCAAGAAAAGTTCTTCTTACATTGCCATGCGTTTACTCTTGTCTAATTACATGCCACAAGTTAAATCTAGTAACAAGAACAAGAAAGATTATTCATCTAGTAGTAACAACAATCATGCTAAATCCAATGTTGTTGCTTCTAGTAGCTCTCTTGATTCCACTAATGATTCTCTTAGCCAAGTTACACTTGAGCAAGAAAATAGCTTATTGAAGGGAATTATAGAGAAAGGTGTTTACAAGAGCCTTGCCGGAAGTAAGCAATTTGAGGAAATTGTACGAAAGCAAGGAAGACACCGGAAGAATCAAGGTGTTGGTTTTGAATGAAAGTTCAATGCCAATGGAGTTGAGTGGGAAGAAGATCAATACCCCAAGACGAAGTTTGTTCCTCAACAAGAGAAGTATGATCCTACTTCTTTCCAAGGAACACAAGCCCAAGATGATCTTCCACCACAAGACCACAAGCTAAAAGGCAAGGACAAGCTTCAAGAGGAGATTGATGCATTTGAAGAAGCACCTAAGGCCTTGGTCAAGTGGGTTCCCAAGACTACATCAAGTTCTACTTCAAGTACGACTACAACTCCAAGGATTCCCATCAAGATGGTGTGGATCTCGAAGAATAATAACTAGAGAGTTCTTGAGGGTGACTCCTCCAACATACTTCACTCTTATCATCTTGGCGAGAACAAGTGCAAACAACTTCCATATCTTGCACTAGTTCAAGGAGTCACAAACCCTGTTGTTGGTAAGACAAGGGACAAGGTAACCTAATGCTTCCATGGACATCATCTTGTGTACACATCACTCTATGTTTATAGATATCCTTGTTTGTTCCTTGCGGGACTAACCCGTGTAGGTATTGAAAGTGCAACTCACTCCAAAGGATTGCTCTGAAAGATCTACATCAACATTGAGCATCCACATCTTCAACACCTACATGAAGTCATCATCGACAAAACCCAAGGTTAGTTCATCCCTCTTAGGGGGGATGTCACATCTAGGGGGAGCTTTACTCTAATCAATTGAGCTAAAGCAACTCTAAGGGTGTGAACACAACAATGCTTTATGTAAAAGTGGTAACCCCACTCGTGCTTAAACGATGAGTATGACCTATGATCAAATGTTCTCATTTGACTCCTAAGTCAATATACTCATATATAGATGACCTAGTCATCGCCAAATTGCTTGATAGATGCTAGAGTGTTTGTGCCTGCTTTGTCACATATTTCATTTGCCATTTTAATTGTGTGAGCATGTTGGATGCATATTTTACTCATTCAAGGACATCCATTTGTTGCTTTGATTGTTTGGCTTTTTTTCTTTTGCCAAATGGATGGACAAGAATGCCTAAGAACTCCCTCTAGCTATCTATGCTTTTCTCGTCTCAAACTCTATTCATGCTACATCACACAGTTTGATCAAGTCAGATTCGAACCACTCTGTGTGAGGAGCACTCAGAGTTCCCGATTCGTCATAGACTTAAACTTCCAAAACCTCTTTGTGTATTTCGGTCTGACCGATTCATCCTTTTCGGTCTGACCGATTCATCCTTTTCGGTCCTACCAAGATCTCTTAGTTGATCTAGGTTTTCAATCTCGGTGCAACCGATTAGAACGTTTTGGTCACACCGAGTTGCAGTAACTTCTTGCAGTTTTGCATCTCGGTGCCACCGAGCCGTTCCACTCGGTCACACCGACAGGGTCAGGTTATATATACCGACGGGCCAAATTTTGGAAAAAAAATTCGAACCTCTTCGCCCGCGCGTAACCTGCTCTGCCTCATCGGTTCTCGGGATCGTCCTCTCGTCGCCAGCGACCTCCTGCCGCTGGTCTCCGCCGCCGTCAATGGCAATCTGCCCTGCAGTTGCCGCCGTAGCAAGTTTGCCGCCGAACTAGGGTATGGACTTGATCTTTGTGCTAATCCATAACTCTGATTCTTAGCACATTGCTTTGCCATGATTCTTGCCACGAATGAAATCATCCTGTCCAGCAAAAACGTCCCGTAGATTAGTTTTGATTTGAAAATTTAGGGTTAGGTCTCCGCCGAATTCATCTCGGACCGACCGAGTTGTAGAAATCGGTCTCACAGATTTGGCTTAGGCCAGAGCACACGCGTTTTCGGTCTGACCGAAAATTGCAAATCGATGTGACCGAGCTCAATTTCTCTGTGAAACCCTAGCAGTCTCGGAGCCACTGAACTATGACTCGGTCTGACCAAGTTCACTAGTTTAGGTTCCAAAAGCTGCTTCGGTATCACCGAGTTTACAAATCGGTAGATCCGAAATGCTTTCTGTGAAGAACTAAAACTAAGTTTTTTAAGTCATCTGTTTTGCAAAACTCCTATACTTTGTGATGCTCATCTACTCTACCTCATCTATAATCTATTCACAGGGTTTGCTGACAGTTTGCCTGCAAGATGTCTGACCAAAGTGACAGCTAGAACAAGTCTAAACAGCAGGTTCAACTGAGTGAGGGCACTAGTCCCTCTAGCACTTCTAATGAGGGTAGCAGGAGCACACCAAGGAACTTGCCAAAGGCAGCCACCAGAACAAGGAAGAAGAACACTTCTGATTCAGAGGATGAAGATTATGTGGCTGTTGAGGATGAGGCCATTTCAAGGAGAAAGGTGCTGAAGAAGGAATATGGCACAGCTGCTGCCACAAAGCCAAGAATGAAAACAAAGGCTCCTGCAAGAAGAGTTCCTATGTCTAAGGCCAGAGCATCCACTGCTGAAACCTCAAAGCCAACTGAAGAGGCAGTTGGAGAGGGCGAGAAAAGGAAGGAAAGGGTCAAGAAGACCACTGCCAGAGTGCTTGGCAGATCATCAATTATGAGAGATGATGATGAAGAGGAAGAGGATGCTGCACCAGCTCCTAAGGCTCAAAAGCTCATGGGAGACGCAATCAGATCAGGTGCTCCTCCATCTAAACCCAAAGATGCTCCCAAGGCAGCTGCTCCAGCTCAAAAGACCAAGAGAAGCACTAGAAACATTCCTGCGGAGGAGAAGAACATGGCCCCAGTGCCTGAAGCTGCTGAAGAAGATGAAGCTCAAGTGCTAAGGAAGCTGAAACCTATGATCCCTGACCATAATGATGCTCATCTAGTTGCAGAAAACATGAAAATTAGGAAGGATGCATGATTGAGACTATGGAGACAGTCTGATCCATATGCTATCAGGAGAAGAACTGTTGTGGACTACAGGTTTCACACTAAGGAACATCAGGACTTCTATGAGACTGTGTTGCTCGACAAGAAGCCCATAGTATGTGACATGAAATGGGTTGACTGGGAATACATCCAGGAGAACGAAGATCACTATCTAGGTGTATATGACAGCTTCAAGGCATGTGGAGTTGACACCTTTGTGGCCCAGAAGCTCACCAAGTGGAACGATGAGCTGATCATGCAGTTTTACTCCACTGCCCACTTCTATCCAGATGGAAGGATAGTTTGGATCTCTGAGGGTACCAGGTACCGGTCTACAGTTGATGAGTGGGCTAAGCTGGTCAATGCCCCTGCAGAGCATGAGGATGACTTGGATATCTATGCTGAAAAGAACAAAGACCATAACTCTATGGCCAACATGTACAAAGAGATCCCAGATGCTGCATTGGATACTCATAGGTTTGGATCTGTCCACTACTTGTTGTCTGGTCTGCCAACCATCAATTGGATTCTCAAACACACTCTGCTACCCAAGTTAGGTGATCACAAGATGATCAGAGGACATGCTATAAACTTGCTGTACATATTTGATGTCCCACAGAAGTTCAAGGTCATGAGTTTGATTGTTGAGACAATCAAGAGGATTGCTGCCGACCAAAAGAGAAGCTGTGGGTATGCCCCACAAATTCAGGAGCTCATCAACTCAAAGATGGACACAACACATATCTTTCAGATAAGGAGCACCTGCCCATATACCCTGAATTTGAAGACAACATTGTGGTGATGAATGAGAATGAACCATCTTCAGCTCAAGCACATGAAAAGAGAGAGAAGGCAAGGGCAGAGAAGGCTGCAAAGATGCCAACTGTAGAAGAGGCATCTCAAGTATTCTTGAATAGAAAGCAAGACCAGCTTGGATATCTGATCCAATCCACCCTGAGGATTGAGAAGGGCTTGTCCACCCTGACTCAGAACCAGGAGAGCTTGGAGAGGATTGTTGAGCAGAAGTTCTATGATCTAGATGTCAAGGTAACTGAGATCCAAACTATAGTCGAACAACTTCAGGAGGAAGCAGAGGAGAGGATAGGCAAGTCTACCACTTATGCTTTCAAGAGAGTGCCACGAGGTCCAAGGTATGCTAGAGTGCTTGTGACAGTTGCCAGAACTTCAGTGTTAGCACCAGCAGCTACAGCTCCGGTGCCACCTCTAGCAGCCACTCCACCAGCTCCAGCTACTTCATCTGAAGCCTTCGTCCTTGGAGTTCTCTGTACACCACCTCCCGAAGATCAAGCCTGAGAGTCGTTTAGCACTATGCATTTTTGAACTTTTGGTAACTTGTTGCCAAAGGGGGAGAAAAATTTATAGATCATAGGCTTTGAGAGAGAGTGTTGCTTTTTCATCTCTCTTGCTATTTTGGTTGAACTTTTTATTGTGTGCTTGTGTGATATACTTTTATGTCCGTATGAGATACTTATATGATCATGTCGTTGATCATATGCTACATTAATGCTTGGTTGAATGATGCTATCCTTTATATTCCTTATATGATCATTCACTTGCTTGGTGATGAGTGCATGCTTTTAATCTCTATCATTTTGAGCGCTCCACCAAGATGTATGTGACATGGAAGAGTAGCCCATGATCCTAATCGATTGTGCATTTGCATTCAAAAACAAATGTTAAATAATGCAAAAATTTAGGGGGAGCTCTTGCTTATCACATACTTCTCAAAGCGACGATGTCTTTTCAATCTTATTTATCATTTGTCGAAGCTTTGATCTATATGTTGTCATCGATTACCAAAAAGGGGGAGATTGAAAGTGCAACTATCCCTGGGTGGTTTGGTAATTCCTAACAACATATAGCTCATTGAGCTAATGGTACTTAAAGATAAACATTTCAGGAAAGCTCAATGATTGGCATGGCATGGATGAGAAAAGTGGATCCCTCAAAATTCTTAGGACAAAGGATTGGCTCAAGCTCAAAGCTCAGGACTCTACATCTTTTCATTTTAAGTGATCCAAGATCACATTGAGTCTATAGGAAAAACCAATACTATTAAGAGGGGATGAGGTGTTGCTTAATGAGTTTCTTGCTCAAAGTGCTTAGTGATACGCTCCAAAAGCCCTCAACTACCTTCTCATTTCCACATATGTCCCAAACCAAAAGTCAAACCCGGCCACACCGAATCTTTCTATCCGGCGCCACCGAGTTCAGTTGACATAGCCACTGCCAGAAACCCTAGTCTTTTCGGTCTCACCGATAGGGATCTCGGTCTCACCGAGATGGGATTGTAATCTCTCTATTTCCCTTCGTAACGTTTCAGTCAAACCGAGATGAGTGATCGGTCCCACCGAGATTGCAATGCAAACTCTCTATTTCCCTTTGCTAACATTTCGGTCCTACTGAAAGAGCGAATCGGTCCCACCGAGTTTGCCTGACCAACTCTCTGTTAGTCCATTACCAAAATTGGTCTCACCAAGTTTGTGTAATCGGTCTCACCGAGATTACGTTATGTCCTAACCCTAACAAAATCGGTCCCACCGAGTTGACATGTCGGTCCCACCAAAAATTCTAACGTTCACATTTTGAACTAAATCGGTCCGACCGAGTTTCTTGATTCGGTCCCACCGAGTTTGGTGATTTGTGTGTAACGGTTAGATTTTGTGTGGAGGCTATTTATACCCCTCCACCCACTCTTCATTCATGGAGAGAGCCATCAGAACATGCCTACACTTCCAACATATATTTTCTGAGAGAGAACCACCTACACTTGTGTTGAGGTCAAGATATTCCATTCCAACCACATAAATCTTGATCTCTAGCCTTCTCCAAGTTGCTTTCCACTCAAATCATCTTTCCACCAAATCCAAATCCTGTGAGAGAGAGTTGAGTGTTGGGGAGACTATCATTTGAAGCACAAGAGCAAGGAGTTCATCATCAACACACCATCTACCCGAGTGAGGCAAGTTCCTCATGGGTGACGGCCATGGTGGGATAGACAAGGTTGCTTATTTGTGTACCCTTCGTGGGTGGAGCCCTCCATGGACTCGCGCAACCATTACCCTTCGTGGGTTGAAGTCTCCATCAACGTGGATGTACGATAGCACCACCTATCGGAACCACTCCAAAAATCTCCGTGTCTCCAATTGCGTTTGCACACTCCAAACTCCTCCCTTTACCTTCATATGCAATTGTTTTACTTTCCACTGCTATACTCTTAGAATTGCATGTGTAAGTTGATTGCTTGACTTGTTCTAAGTTGCTAAAATCTGCCTAGAACTAAAATTGGGAAAAGGCTATATTTTTATTTGGTCAAGTAGTCTAATCACCCCCCCTCTAGACATACTTTCGATCCTACAAACTTCAAACTGAAAAGCTTGAACTCAAATCGAAAAAATGCATCTTCATAGGATACCCTAAGGAATCTATTGGGTATACCTTCTACCTCAGATCTGAAGGAAAGATCTTTGTTGCCAAGAATGGATCCTTTGTAGAGAAAGAGTTTCTCTCGGAAGAAGTAACAGGGAGGAAAATAGAACTTGATGAGGTACTCCCTCTTGAACCGAAGAGTAGCGTAGCTCAAGAAGATGTTTCTGTGGTGCCTGCACTGACTAAAGGGGAAGTTAATGATGATGATCATACAACTTCGGATCAAGTTGCTACAGAACTTCGTAGGTCCACAAGGACACGTTCTGCACCAGAGTGGTACGGCAACCTTGTCCTGGAAATCATGTTGTTAGACAATGGTGAACCTTCAAACTATGAAGGAGCAATTGCGGGCCCAGGTCCCAACAAATGGCTTGAAGCCATGAAATCTGAGATAGGATACATGTATGAAAACAAAGTATGGACTTTGACAGACTTGCCCGATGATCGGAAAGCTGTAGCGACCCGACCTCAGACGGTCAAGCCTCTGTGTATCTGTGCCATCCCTAGATCGGTATGCTGGCACACACAGTACATCAATGTATATATCAAAGTGCAATCACATGTATAAATAACGTAAAACTGATATATACCTCATAAGTCTCAGCGGAAACAAACAATCGGATGTGGAGTCCCATCAACGCCATCGACAGGTTGAGTGTAGACTGTAACCCTATGACGTAACTCTTACTCGTCGAAAGAAACATATCTGCAACATGAGACGTTGCAACCATGTAGGTTAGTACATTGAATGTACCGGCAAGATCACTGTAAGAAAAATAGATGATAAACTATACTATATGCAATATGGCTATGTGGCTCTGTATCTGAGTTTTGTTTGCATAAAAGCTGGTTTTATTTTCCCTACATCAAAGGAATTATCCGGGGTCTGTACTACGGAGTTTTCTATCATGACATGGTTCCGCCAACCGATGTCTCATAGACCAAATCATCATAAGTTGCCCACAATTAATTTATCAGTCTGGTGTTGAGAGTTCCGAGATAGATCCAAGAACAGAGGCTCAAATTGCCCGTAACCGGGGACACGACTAATCGATTAGGTTTTAACCCTCTGCAGAGGTTTGTACACTTTACCCGCAAGATTCGATCCCTCTCTTTACATTCTCGCACTTCAGGGTGTTTGAGAATAAGATGACCGAAACATGGTCTTCCGAAGAGTTCCTCTGACCACTGTCCGGTGCTCATCCAATCCTACCGTAGTTCCACATCTGCTAGCACCGTCCCAGCCAGAGTCACCACTAAGGTCAACCAAGCCAGAGCCCATAGTGACTTGCGGTTGCACAGGTAAGCTTCCGGGCATGAAGTACTCTTCCGTCTCTTTGAGTCTGGGTGAAGCTTTCCGCAAGATGTCATGGCGCTTCTCCATGCATCCCGGCCAACCACTGGTTTTTCCAGGGTGCACGTCAACCGTCCTTCACCCAGTAGTGTGTATTGAATTCTTGTCTCGAGTCTTGAAATCTTGAGGAGTCCAGAAGATGCAGTCCTTGTCGGTGCCATCATGAAGTTGTCTCCATTGACGTAGAGTCCTGCTTCTTCACACCACTCTCATGCACTCATACCAAACCCCGTCTACTATAGCGTAGCATTAAAACTATATAACGTCCCGGGTTTGATAACAGGGAGATGGGTTCCTACCTCATGCATTCTACTCAACTACAAGAAATCAATATCACTACTGGCGGGATTATTAAAAAGGTGCTACTACATGCAAATAAAACATATGTATGAAAAACATGGTCAAAGTGAACTTGCCTGGTATTAGTTGATGAAGATAATAACCCTATCGGAAATCTTTGATAAACTATTCGTCACTCCGAGAAAATCTATATAGTCAAACATTATACTCACATAAGCAATAATTCTAGCAAACAATACTAGCAATCAAAATAACAATCAAAAATTCATAAATAAAACAATAATGAAGTTAAGGAAAACCATATAGAATTCCAAAGAAAACTTCACGAAAACAAGGGAGAAACCAACTCACACAATAACAGCCAATACTTTCTTATTAAAACTAGATTACTCTAATAACTTTTCTACAGCATAGAAAGTATAATTCTAATGAAACAACAAAAAGTAATATACTAAAGCATTTACTAGCAAAAAGGACAAGTATGAAAACTATTGTAACTGACTAGTTAACACTAGAACAACTATAACAACTAGCAAAACACCAAAACAATAGTAAACAATACTAAAATAATTATCAAACTAATTTACTCCTACATAACAGAATCAATGACAACATAAAAAATTTACAAAAAGAATTAACTAAAAATAATTAAAAGCACAAATTATATAACTAAAACAACTACATAAGCAAAACATTACTGTTTTCTGCAATAAACCTAGTTTAAAACAAACTAAAAATAAATAACTATAAGCTACTGGATAGAAAAAACCATAATAAAACAGTAGCAAAAAGAATCAATCAAAATTATTTCATAAAACTAAAGATACAACGAAAATAGTGATTTGGATAAATTTCATCAAATTCAATTTTAAACTAGTGAAATTTGAAATCCAAAGGTACAAACAGAAACTTAACAAATTTTGAATCTAATGCAAAAAGAATCAATCAATTTGGATCTAAAACATAAAACTTATAAGCATTATAAAATCAGAACTATTCTATTTTTAAAACAGAAACAAAAATAACAAAAAAAACTAACGGGCGCTAAGGGGTGTGCGAGCTGAAACTAAACAGCGCTCGGGCGGAAAATAACTGAAATGCATACGGGCCAAAAGAGAAAGACCGATCGGCTAAACCGATTAGATCTAAACCGTAAATAAACCGAAGTTAAACCGATCTAGTAAAAAAAACCTAACTGTTCAATCTAATATAATCACAACCGTATAATCTAGATCGGACGGACGAGGAGGGAGATAGAGCTCACCGCAGTGGTGGTCGACAGCGAGTGCGTCGGGCGACGACGGTGGCGGCGATCCGGTGATCTTCGGCGTCAGTGCGGTGGCTAGGAAGATGAAGAAGACGACGACGAGTCCAACGGTGGTCGTGGCGCCGGTGGAGGTGGTCGGAGACGGTCGGTGGCGAGGTCGAGGCGGCGGTGGCATTCGGGGATGCTGCAAGTGAGGCCTCCGGTGGTCCTCGGTGATGGGGAAGATGCCCAGGTAATGTAGGGGAGTAAGGGGGGCTGGGGGTGGTCTCGGGGATGGGTGGGGTGGTCGGGGTGATGCGGTAGGGCGGCAATGGCGCGGCGGCGGCGCTCTGCTCCGGCGAGCGATAGGCGGCGAGGGAGAGGGGTTCAGGGGTCGGGGAGGGGCGGAATGGGTCAAGGGGAAAAGGGGCATTTATAGGGGAGGGTACTTGGAGGAGAGGGAAGCTCCGGAAGGAAAGGGGAGCAGCGGCGAATCCGGTCGCCGGCGAGAAGGAAAGGGGCGCGGGGAGGAGGAAGGTGATCGCGCGAGACGCGTGAGCGGTCAGTGGGTCCCACACGTAGAGAGAGGAGGGGAAACGAAAGAGGGATCGGGCGGGCGAATCCTACGGGATTCGGTCGCGGTTGCGCGCGGCTGGGCCGGCCCGTCTGGTGGGCCGCGGGAGAGAGAGAGGTAGCTGGGCCTGGGGTCTTCAGTCATTTTTTTAAAAGGTTTTTCCTATTCTTTTTAAACACAGAACAAAAAGAAAGAAATAAACAAACTAAATAATAAATGTATATAGGCATATAATATATCAAAATGACCGCAAAAATAAATCCTACAACATGAACATTTTTACAAAGTGAAATAAAATACAAAAAAATTCTAATATATAAAAAGTACTTCTGATGCAATTAAAATTCAAAATAAAACTACTTTAAAATACGAAAATTATTTCAAACTTAATTTTCTCCATTTTTCTAATGTAGGGAATCATTTTACCCTATTTTCTATATATTTTAATTTTGGATAAAATAATTTGAAATGAAACCAAATAACTCCAAATGGTTTTGAATTTTAAAAAAATCAAACCATCTTCAAACCTTTCTTCATACTTCCAACTCATATTTCATATGTTTTGAAGAAGTCATTTTATCTTCTCTCATGAAAATCATTGAGTTGCATAAAGTTTATAAATTTGAAATGCCTTCAAAATGAAATTCAAAAATCTTTCAAAACCCTTTTTGTTTCTGGAAGAAGTCATGTTTTCTTCACTCTAGGGTTGTGGTGATGAAATAAATTTGAATTTCATTGAGATCAAATGCAAGGATGAAAGTTTGGGAAGTCATTTCATTCCCTCTCATTCAACTTTCAAAAAGTTTCCAATTTCACTCAATTTCACACAATCAATCACTCACAATCAAACAAATAATCAAAGTGATTTATTTAATATAACATTCCAAAATTTAGAATTTTGGGATGTTACAAACCTACCACACTTAAAATGAATCTCGTCCTCGAGATTCGAAGAGACTAGCAAGAAAAGGTTAGGGGTTGGGGGTCTTCTAGCAAATATTTTGGTCAGAAGGGTCTAGTGTGCTACCACACTTAAAAGCATGGGTATGGTTCAGACAAAACTCATGTACTCCATCCTTTTGGGTTGCTGGTGTCGGTGTTCTCATATACTCCGGAATAGCTCTTTCACGGGTGCTGTTCCGATCGGGGCATAACCTTTTCGTCAAACACATGTCCTTTCATCCTGGTGACGTTCTTCCAAGTCTGGGTCTTCTTAGCTGACTGGTCTGTCGCCAATACTAAATAACTATCGAAATTCTCATGGTGGTCAACCATGTATGGTTTCTCCTACAGAAAAATGGGTTTGGTTGAATCTCACCGTCAATCCTACGATTGGCAACGGGTGCCTGGTACATGGATCAATCATCCTACCATTCTATGGTTTTATGGCTTGACGTGTCGACACTCTTCTAAGGTTTTCAAGGCTCTCTGATTTTCCATCAACATATGATAGTTCATGATAGAAGTCTCCGGTATGGGGGCCAATCCATCCCATACTTGAACCATTACTACATATGCAGACATCGAATCACGTATTCTAACACTTGGGCATACTCACAAGCATTGCAGAATTTCTCTTGTCGACGAACTGAGTTCGAATAAATCCATTGTTTCTGCAAGCTGAACAAGACATCTAACGGTTCTTCACATCTCTCGGGTTTTCGTATCCTCCTAAAAATGTCGGTTGATTAACTCAGAGTTTTCTTCCAAAATATCTTCCTTCAGCAAGAGTGTGCTTGCTTCTTATTAACTCCGGGGCCTGTGGGTTATGGCCCACTTCAACTCTTGTAAAATTTAACTCATCCTTTCGAGGATTATCATTCCGTATTCCAACATCACATCTCCTTTAAATCCAATAGTTCTTCTTCCTTCATACCCTTGTGGTGACGATCATACAAAACTCCAACTTATTTGGTCCCGCTCCCTTCTATGGACCGTCATGAATAACACATTTCTTTCTTCATTGATCTTGTGGCTTTACGGAGTACTACCACACCAAAAAAATGCACTAGTTTATCCATAAATCATATTATTTTCATATCAAATCTTTTATTACATCCTTAACCATTTTTTGTAAATCCAAATTCCAAAAAGTACTTTGTTACAAATGCTGCCACCCACATGGTTTGGTATGGTCAGGCATTACTTCCTATTTTTCCTCCTTGAGGATTCTTCAGTCCCACTGGAATTGTGCGACATGCGCCTTGAAATCTTCAATCTTCTGTTTCATCGTGGTGGCCTTGAGCTTCATTTCCATCATCTCTGCATGCACTTATCTTAGGTATTCCTGAGTATAACAGAGTCTTGCTTCAAGTATTTCTCCGATCTGGCGTATGGCTTCCATGGCTGCTTCACGAACAACGTCGAAGAAAGTTGCTTGTGGTACACGTGAGATAAAAAAGTACTGCCCCATCATCTTTGGGCAAACTCCTTTCATACGGTGGAGGTGTACCTGCACATACCAAAGTTCCACTCCCTTTTGCATGAAGGGGCAGCCTTTGTAGACTGCATCTCCTTCAAGGTGAATATGCTTCATCATGTCCTTCAGGATCTTCGGGTAATCATGATCACTTGTCAGGGTCATGATTGTTTCCGGACCTTTAAGGAAAGACTCATAAAGGGTCGTCATCTGCAGTTGTAAAACAAAAATGGTGCTCAGAATAAGGTACATATCTCCTTGGGTACACATTCATATCATCCAAACAGAACTTCAAACTCAATTTCCAACATCCAGTTTATGCATCACAACTCATTTTCTTCCATGTTCACCCAGAATATTAATTTCCATGATAAAACATAACAACTCCTTAAAGCCTTTCAGCATATGACATATCAACTTTATTGAGTCATGAATTTTTACAATATCTGAGTAATCTATTACATAACTCAACCCCGCATTCTCATGAAAAAGTGTTTTCCTTACTACCCTTATTACTGATATCAACATCTCCACTACTCAGCTCTAGCTTTCTCATGATTTGAACAATCCCTAGCAAAAATGTCCTGCTTTCTTGCAACGGAAACAAATAACTTCTGGCATGTCTCGAGACTTCTTGGTGATGGTGCCTGCTCCTTGAGTACCATGCTTCATTTCGAGACAATCATTGGCATAATGCCCGACGTCCTTACATTCAAAACAGGTAATATGACTATTGTCCCTCTTTGCAGAAATTGGGTTGTTCCGAGGGTGTCTTTGTTTTCTCTTCTTGGTTTTCTTTGTTCTGATCAAAATTCTATTCCCTGTGGATCAAACTCCACTGCTTATGTCGGGAAGTATCCTAGATACTCTTTTCTTTCCTTGGTGCAATACTGTGAAAAATGTCCTTCTTCTCCACATGAATAACAGGCATTGGAGTAAAATATGTTGAGGCTTTCTCCATTAGGGTCTTCAACACTTTCCTTAATCATATGTTCTTTCATAACTTCTCGGAGGGCTTCTTTCATTCCTTCTTCCTGCTTCTGAATAGTTTGTTGCACCGTGGGGTAAATGTGACACTGAGCTGGGTAGTGGGTAGTTCCTTCACACAAGAAACAAGTCACCTGACTAGTTGGGCATTCCTCAGTTGGGTGTTTCTCCTTACAATGAGAGCATCCATCCTTGTGTTTCTCCTGGGTTTGTCCTATTTCTCCGCAAATCTTGCAGGCAGAAGGTTTATTTCTTGGGGTATCATGGTGCTTCTGGATAAGACGTGATCTTGTTAGAGTCTTCTTGAATTCTTCCCATGTCCTTGCTCCATTCCATCCCTGTATAGCTTGATGCATATGCCACCATGTTGCAGCACTTCCTTCAAAGTACTGAAGAGCATACGATACTTCATTCTTCCTTGAAACCAAATTGTTCCCGAAGTGATTCTCCATGTTCTGAATCCATAGCTCTACCTCCGGCTTGGTTTTCAGTCCAGAGAATACCAGTCCAACTTCATTCATCATCTACTGGGTCCAAGGGTTTTAGGGTGAGATAAGAGAGAGGTGGGGACAAATATACACAATACAAACAATAGTTTTGAAGAAATGAGTTTTATTTTGTGGCTGTCAGAAAAACATCAGACAAATGACAGCTCACAAATCGCCGCATCTAACGTAACTATATAACATGGGTTTGGTCTTCTAAAGGTCAAATAATTCGTCAGATTCTTCAAGTCTTTGGAGTCTTCAACTGTTGTAGCTTTAACTCTTCTAATGCATGGTGAAATCCTCTTTACTCCGAAATGGTCATCGGTTGTCCGATATCTTGTCCTTCTTGGAGCAGCTTTAGTTGATCCTCCGTGTGGTCAAAAGGGAAAGGGGTATATTCTAACTATTTGAAGTAAGAGAGGTTATTTGATAAAATCAGAAAAGATGAGAAGTAATAGATTCTTTTGAAAATAAAGTTTTAGAGATTTCCTGTCCTAGGGCTTTCTGATTTCTAGGGTCACGTCCTACAGTCAACATGTGCTCTGATACCATGTCTATAGCGACCCGACCTCAGACGGTCAAGCCTCTGTGTATCTGTGCCATCCCTGGATCGGTATGCTGGCACACACAGTACATCAATGTATATATCAAAGTGCAATCACATGTATAAATAACGTAAAACTAATATATACCTCATAAGTCTCAGCGGAAACAAACAATCGGATGTGGAGTCCCATCAACGCCATCGGCAGGTTGAGTGTAGACTGTAACCCTATGACGTAACTCTTACTCATGGGAAGAAACATATCTGCAACATGAGACGTTGCAGCTGTGTAGGTCAGTACATTGAATGTACCGGCAAGATCACTGTAAGAAAAACAGATGATAAACTACATTATATGCAATATGGCTTTGTGGCTCTGTATCTGAGTTTTGTTTGAATAAAAGCTGGCTTTATTTTCCCTACATCAAAGGAATTATCCGGGGTCTGTACTACGGAGTTTTCTATCATGACATGGTTCTGCCAACCGATGTCTCATAGCCCAAATCATCATAAGTTGCCCAAAATTAATTTATCAGTCCGGTGTTGAGAGTTCCGAGATAGATCCAAGTCCAGAGGCTCAAATTGTCCGTAACCGGGGACACAGCTAATCGATTAGGTTTTAACCCTCTGCAGAGGTTTGTACACTTTACCCGCAAGATTCGATCCCTCTCTTTACATTCTCGCACTTCAGGGTGTTTGAGAATAAGATGACCGAAACATGGTCTTTCGAAGAGTTCCTCTAACCACTGTCCGGTGCTCATCCAATCCTACCGTAGTTCTACATCTGCTAGCACCGTCCCAGCCAGAGTCACCACTAAGGTCAACCAAGCCAGAGCCCATAGTGACTTGCGGTTGCACAGGTAAGCTTCCGGGCATGAAGTATTCTTCCGTCTCTTTGAGTCTGGGTGAAGCTTTCTGCAAGATGTCATGGCGCTTCTCCATGCATCCCGGCCAACCACTGGTTTCTCCAGGGTGCCCGTTAACCGTCCTTCACCCAGTAGTGTGTATTTAATTCTTGTCTCGAGTCTCGATATCTTGAGGAGTCCAGAAGATGCAGTCCTTGTCGGTGCCATCATGAAGTTGTCTCCATTGACGTAGAGTCCTCCTTCTTCACACCACTGTCATGCACTCATACCAAACCCCGTCTACTATAGGGTAGCATTAAAACTATATAACGTCCCGGGCTTGATAACAAGGAGATGGGTTCCTACCTCATGCATTCTACTCAACTACAAGAAATCAATATCACTACTGGCGGGATTATTAAAAAGGTGCTACTACATGCAAATAAAACATATGTATGAAAAACATGGTCAAAGTGAACTTGCCTGGTATTACTTGATGAAGATAATAACCCTATCGGAAATCTTTGATAAACTATTCGTCACTCCAAGAAAATGTATATAGTCAAACATTATACTCACATAAGCAATAATTCTAGCAAACAATACTAGCAATCAAAATAACAATCAAAAATTCATAAATAAAACAATAATGAAGTTAAGGAAAACCATATAGAATTCCAAAGAAAACTTCACGAAAATAAGGGAGAAACCAACTCACACAATAACAACCAACACTTTCTTATTAAAACTAGATTACTCTAATAACTTTTCTACAGCATAGAAAATATAATTCTAATGAAACAACAAAAAGTAATTTACTAAAGCATTTACTAGCAAAAAGAACTAGTATGAAAACTATTGTAACTGACTAGTTAACACCAGAACAACTATAACAACTAGCAAAACACCAAAACAATAGTAAACAATACTAAAATAATTATCAAACTAATTTACTCCTAAATAACAGAATCAGTGACAACATAAAAAATTTTACAAAAAGAATTAACTAAAAATAATTAAAAGCACTAATTATATAACTAAAACAACTACATAAGCAAAACAGTACTGTTTTCTGCAATAAAACTAGTTTAAAACAAACTAAAAATAAATAACTATAAGCTACTGGATAGAAAAAACCATAATAAAACAGTAGCAAAAAGAATCAATCAAAAAATATTTCATAAAACTAAAGATACAACCAAAATAGTGATTTGGATAAATTTCATCAAATTCAATTTAAAACTAGTCAAATATAAAATCCAAAGGTACAAACAGAAACTTAACAAATTTTGAATCTAATGCAAAAAGAATCAATCAATTTGGATCTAAAACATAAAAGTTATAAGCATTATAAAATCGGAACTATTCTGTTTTTAAAACAGAAACGAAAATAACAAAAAAAAACTAACGGGCGCTAAGGGGTGTGCGAGCTGAAACTAAACAGTGCTCGGGCGGAAAATAACCGAAACGCGTACAGGCCAAAAGAGAAAGACCGATCGGCTAAACCGATTAGATCTAAACCGTAAATAAACCGAAGTTAAACCGATCTATTAAAAAAACCTAACTATTCGATCTAATATAATCACAACCGTATAATCTAGATCGGACGGACGAGGAGGGAGAGAGAGCTCACCGCGGTGGTGGTCGACGGCGAGTGCGTCGGGCGACGACGGTGGCAGCGCTCCGGTGATCTTCGACGTCAGTGGGGTGGCCAGGGAGATGAAGAAGACGACGACGAGTCCAACGGTGGTCGTGGCACCGGTGGAGGTGGTCGGAGACGGTCGGCGGCGAGGTCGAGGCGGCGGTGGCGTTCGGGGATGCTGCAGGTGAGGCCTCCGGTGGTCCTCGGTGATCGGGAAGATGCCCAGGTGATGTAGGGGAGTAAGGGTGGCTGGGGGTGGTCTCGGGGATGGGTGGGGTGGTCGGGGTGATGCAGTAGGGCGGCAATGGCGCGGCGGCGGCGCTCTGCTCCGGCGAGCGACAGGCGGCGAGGGAGAGAGGTTCAGGGGTCGGGGAGGGGCGGAATGGGTCGTGGGGAAAAGGGGCATTTATAGGGGAGGGTACTTGGAGGAGAGGGAAGCTCCGGAAGGAAAGGGGAGCAGCGGCGGATCCGGTCGCCGGCGAGAAGGAAAGGGGCGCGGGGAGGAGGAAGGTGATCGCGCGAGACGCGCTAGCGGTCGTGGGTCCCACGCGCAGAGAGAGGAGGGGAAAGGAAAGAGGGATCGGGCGGACGAATCCTACAGGATTCGGTCGCGGTTGCGGGCGGCTGGGCCGGCCCGTCTGGTGGGCCGCGGGAGAGAGAGAGGTAGCTGGGCCTGGGGTCTTCAATCGTTTTTTTAAAAAGGTTTTTCCCATTCTTTTTAAACATAGAACAAAAATAAAGAAATAAACGAACTAAATAATAAATGTATATAGGCATATAATATGTCAAAATGATCGCAAAATAAATCCTACAACATGAATATTTTTACAAAGTGAAATAAAATACAGAAAAATTCTAAAAAATAAAAAAGTACTTCAGATGCAATTAAAATTCAAAATAAAACAACTTTAAAATACCAAAATTATTTCAAACTTAATTTTCTCCATTTTTCTAATGTAGGGAATCATTTTACCCTATTTTCTATATATTCTAATTTTGGAGAAAATAATTTGAAATAAAACCAAATAACTCCAAATGGTTTTGAATTTAAAAAAAATTCAAACCATCTTCAAACCTTTCTTCATACTTCCAACTTATATTTCATATGTTTTGAAGAAGTCATTTTATCTTCTCTCATGAAAATCATTGAGTTGCATAAATTTTATAAATTTGAAATACCTTCAAAATGAAATTCAAAAATCTTTCGAAACCCTTTTTGTTTCTGGAAGAAGTCATGTTTTCTTCATTCTAGGGTTGTGGTGATGAAATAAATTTGAATTTCATTGAGATCAAATGCAAGGATGAAAGTTTGGGAAGTCATTTCATTCCCTCTCATTCAACTTTCAAAAAGTTTCCAATTTCACTCAATTTCACACAATCTATCACTCACAATCAAACAAATAATCAAAGTGATTTATTTAATATAACATTCCAAAATTTAGAATTTTGGGATGTTACAAAAGCCATAGAGAATAAGTGGATCTTTAAAAGGAAGAGTGGCGCGAATGGAAATGTGACCATCTATAAGGCTTGGCTTGTCGCTAAGGGTTATCGACAAGTTCAAGGGGTTGACTAGGTTGAGACCTTCTCACCTGTAGCAAAGCTGAAGTCCGTCTGAATCATGTTAGCAATTGTCGCATTCTATGATTATGATATATGGCAAATGGACGTCAAAACGACATTCCTTAACGGTTTCCTTAACGAAGAATTGTATATGATGCAGCCGGAAGGGTTTGTTGATTCTAAGAATGCTGACAAGGTATGGAAGCTCCAACGCTCTATCTATGGTCTGGTGCAAGCATCTTGTAGTTGGAACATTCACTTTGATGAAATGATCAAAGCGTTTGGGTTTATACAGACTTATGGAGAAGCCTGTATTTACAAGAAATTTAGTGGAAGCTCTGTAGCATTTCTCATATTGTATGTGGATGACATACTATTGATGAGAAATGATATAGAACTTCTGGAAAGCATAAAGGCCTACTTGAATAAGTGTTTTTCAATGAAGGACCTTTGATAAGCTGCTTACATATTAGGCATCAAGATCTATAGAGATAGATCGAGACGCCTCATTGGTCTTTCACAAAGCACATACCTTGACAAGATATTGAAGAAGTTCAATATGGATCAGTCCAAGAAGGGGTTCTTGCCTATATTGCAAGGTGTGAGATTGAGCACGGCTCAATGCCCAACCTCGGCAGAAGATAGAGAAAAGATGAGTGCCATCCCCTATGCCTCAGCCATAGGCTCTATTATGTATGCCATGTTGTGTACCAGACCTGATGTGAACCTTGCCATAAGTTTGGTAGGGAGGTACCAAAGTGATCTCGGTATTGAACACTGGACAGCGTTCAAGAATATCCTGAAGTACCTGAAAAGGACTAAGGATATGTTTCTCATTTATGGAGGTGAGAAAGAGCTCATCATAAAGGATTACGTCGATGCTAGCTTTGACATATGATGCAACTAGAAGGTTTTGTCGATCCTAAAGGTTCTAACAAAGTGTGCAAGCTCGAACGATCCATTTATGAACTGGTGTAAGCTCTCGGAGTTGGGATATACACTTTGATAGTGTGATCGAAGCATGTGGTTTTATACAGACTTCTAGAGAAGACTGTATTTACAAGAAAGTGAGGGGGAGCTCTGTAGCATTTCTAATATTATATGTGGATGACATATTGTTGATTGGAAATAATACTTGAATAAGAATTTTTCAACGAAAGACCTCGGTGAAGCTGCTTATATATTAGGCATCAAGATCTATAGAGATAGATCAAGACGCTTAATTGGACTTTCAAAAAGCACATACCTTGAGAAAGTTTTGAAAAAGTTCAAAATGGATCAGTCAAAGAAAGGGTTCTTGCCTGTGCTACAAGGTGTGAAGTTGAGTCAGACTCAATGCCCGACCACTGCAGAAGATAGAGAGAAAATGAAAGTCATTCCCTATGCCTCAGCCATAGGTTCTTTCATGTATGCAATGCTATGTACCAGACCTGATGTGTGCCTTGCTATAAGTTTAGCAGGGAGGTACCCAAGTAATCCAGGAGTGGATCACTGGACAGCGGTCAAGAACATCCTGAAATACCTGAAAAGGACTAAGGATATGTTTCTCGTTTATGGAGGTGCCAAAGAGATTGTCGTAAATGGTTACGTCGATGCAAGGTTTGACACTGATTCGGATGACTCTAAATCACAAACCGGATACATATTTATATTGAATGGTGGAGCTGTAAGTTGGTGCAGTTCCAAGCAGAGTGTCGTGGCAGAATCTATGTGTGAAGCGGGGTACATAGCTGCTTCGGAAGCAGCAAATGAAGGAGTCTGGATGAAGGAGTTCATATCTGATCTAGGTGTAATACCTAGTGCATCGGGTCCAATGAAAATCTATTGTGACAATACTGGAGACTGAAGGAATCTAGATTATTGACTCTAGTGCAAGTGGGAGACTGAAGGAAATATGCCCTAGAGGCAATAATGAGGTTGTTATTTATATTTCCTTATATCATGATAAATGTTTATTATTCATGCTAGAATAGTATTAACCGGAAACTTAGTACATGTGTGAATACATAGAAAAAATAGAGTGTCCCTAGTATGCATGTACTTGACTAGCTCGTTAATCAAAGATGGTTAAGTTTCCTGACCATAGACATGTGTTGTCATTTGATGAACGGGATCACATCATTAGAGAATGATGTGATGGACAAGACTCATCCGTTAGCTTAGCACAATGATAGTTTAGTTTTATTGCTATTGCTTTCTTCATGACTTATACATATTCCTCTAACTATGAGATTATGCAACTCCCGAATACCGGAGGAACACCTTGTGTGCTATCAAACATCACAATGTAACTGGCTGATTATAAAGATGCTCTACAAGTGTCTCCTAAGATGTTTGTTGAGTTGGCATAGATCAACATTAGGATTTGTCACTCCGTGTATCGGAGAGATATCTCTAGGCCCTCTCGGTAATGCACATCACTATAAGCCATGCAAGCAATGTGACTAATGAGTTAGTTGCAGGATGATGCATTACGAACGAGTAAAGAGACTTGCCGGTCACGAGATTGAATTAGTTATAAGGATACCGATGATTGAATATCGGGAAAGTAACATACCAATGACAAAGGGAATAACTGTAGCACCCCGGATGTATCTTTCCCTATTTGTACTCCAACTCTTGCCGTTTCCGGCGTTAAGTTATATTTTTTCCTCGGGTTTGGGTTTTTTTCTCCGTGTGTTGTTGTCGTTGTCATGCATCTCATATCATGTCATCATGTGCATTGCATTTGCATACGTGTTCGTCTCATGCATTCGAGCATTTTCCCCGTTGTCCGTTTTGCATTCCGGCGCTTCGTTCTCCTCCGGTGGTCATTTCTAGCTTTCTTTCGTGTGTGGGGATTAAACATTTCCGGATTGGACCGAGACTTGCCAAGCGGCCTTGGTTTACTACCGTAGACCGCCTGTCAAGTTTCGTACCATTTGGACTTCGTAAGATACTCCAACGGTTAACCGAGGGACTGAAAAGGCCTCGTGTGTGTTGCAGCCCAACACCCCTCCAATTTGGCCCAAAACCCACCAAACTCTGCTCCATCTCCTAGAGAGTTCGATCACGATCGCGTGGCCCAAAACCGCACCTCATTTGGACTCTCCTAGCTCCCTCTATGCCTATATATACACCCCCTCCAAACATTCGCGGTTCAATCCACCCCTAACCCTAGAAAAAAAGATCCCCGGCGCCGCCGGACGTGTCCGACCCACGCCGGACAACGTCCAGATCCGCCTCCGCCTGTCGCCGCCTGCCACGTGGCCTTCCGCCGCTCGCCGCCGCTCGGGCCCGGGAGGCCCGGATCGGGCCCCCGCGAGCCCGAAGCCTCCGCCGCCCAGCGCCGCGCCCCCTCCGCCCTCGTCCTCGCGCCAGGTGGCCGGCGCCGCCGCCCCGCCATCTCTGGCCACCGGAGCTCCGGTCGCCCAAGCCGCCGGCGTTCCCCGCCGCCTCCACGCGCCACCACCGCGGCCGCCCCGCGTCTCCACCAGCCGGCGCCGCTCGGCCCCGGCCTCTCCTCTCCTTCCCCGGCGAGTCCCTCCTACTCCGGCCACCTCCGCGGCCATTGCTGGCCGTCGAACCTCGGGACACGTGCCTGCTACAGTAACCTCTCAGATCTGAGATCTGATAAACCCTAGGGTTGACTTTTTCCCCTCTCCTCCTAATTTTTATGCATACTTTGACCTGTGATATCTCCGCATCCGTAGCTCCGATTTGGGCATATAGCATATCAAAATGTTCGTCTCGATGAGTACATCATTTCATTCTATTGCATCATTTTCATTTGAGTGCATCTTGATGCCCGAAATGCTGTTAGAAGGAGGCTTCGTGAGTTAATTGTCAGATCTGCTAGTTCATCTTAGACTTTTGTCATTTTTGCCATGATTAATGTGTGCATGCTATGCCCGTGAGTTCTTCATATGTTTTGTTAAGGGTTTTGTCATCTATCCAGAGGTGCAACCCATGCATTTTTGTAATGTGTGTGGTGACTTGTACAAGCTTGCAAAGTGAGGCACCCGGTAAATCTGTTTTCAGGGACTTAGTAGTTTTCACTAAGTCTGGGATTATTTAGTTCATGATGCCATATGTTCATGCTGTTTCCTAGTGATCCGTGCCTCTTTTGAGGATGATCACTAAAGGAGTTTTGTTAATCTTGTTATGCTCTATCCATCCATGCCTTTGTTTGCAATTATGGAGCACCCTAGCTTGAGTCAATCGAGCTCTACTTTTGCTTCATTGCGAATCTGGGCAGATCGTCAACTTGTTTGCGATTTTGCCGATGTTATTGTAGTTGATCCGTGCATGCTATGCCATTGTTCTTGCCATTTCTAGCTTGCATTTTGTGCCTTCTTAATGGATGTATGCTTGCCTTGCCATGACTTGCACCGTAGTGAGTGCATCGAGCTCGTTAACATGCCTTCGTGAGTTATGTTTCAGCATGTCCCAGTTTTCACTAAGTCTGAAAACTGATTATGTTTTTGCTATGTTCGTGTGCTTGTTAGTATATTTTGTGATCCCTTCTGAGATCTGTTTTGCATTTGCGTTTTTGCCATGCTTGTTTGAACCTCATAATGGATGAATTGGCCGTAGCTTACTGCTAGACTTTTGTTAAGCATCTTGTGTGCATCCTTGCCATGTATTTTGATGTCATGTTTGGGTGCTGTAGCATGTTCATCTCGTTGCATTTAGATGCCTACTTGCTGTAAATCGCAGACCGGTGTCATTTTTGAATCGCTTGCCATTTCCAAACCGTAACTCCGATTCTGGCGTTCTTTATATCGTTTTCAAGCGATTTCATCTCATCTTTCCAGTGGCACCCTTGGGATTCCAAGTTGAGGCCAGATTCATGCATTTCCTGTCATATCTTGCATTTTGCATCCCGCATCGCAACCCGCATAGCATATCATCTTTGCATCGTGTTGTTGAGTTTCCACGTGGTTGATTGTATCCTTGTTGCTTGTTTGTCTTGTTTGGGTAGGGCCGGGAGACGAGTTCGCTAACGAGGAGACCGTTGAGTTTGCTTGTGAGGATCCAGTCAACTCTGACAACTGTGCAGGCAAGATGATCATACCCTCGAAATCACTACTATCTTTGCTATGCTAGTTTGCTCGCTCTTTTGCTATGCCATTGCTACAATGCCTACCACTTGCTTGCAAGCCTCCCAAATTGCCATGTCAAACCTCTAACCCACCTTTGTCCTAGCAAACCGTTGATTGGGTATGTTACCACTTTGCTCAGCCCCTCTTATAGCGTTGCTAGTTTCAGGTGAAGTTTGGAGGCCGTTCCTTGTTGGAACATCTTTTATTTACTTGTTGGGATATCATTATATTGCTATGTTATCTTAATGCATCTATATACTTGGTAAAGGGTGGAAGGCTCGGCCTCTCGCCTAGTGTTTTGTTCCACTCTTGCCGCCCTAGTTTCCGTCATATCGGTGTTATGTTCCCGGATTGTTGCATTCCTTACGCGGTTGGGTTGTAATGGGAACCCCTTGATATTTCTCCTTGATTAAAGCTTTTCCAGCAATGCCCAACATTGGTCTTACCATTCGCCACCTAGCCTTTTCTTTCCCTTGGGTTCTGCAGACTCAAGGGTCATCTTATTTTACCCCCCCGGGCCAGTGCTCCTCTGAGTGTTGGTCCAACCGAGCGATGTCCGGGGCTACCAGGGGCAACTTTGGGCTGGCCTACCTGACGTCTTGCTCATCTGAGTGTGCCCTGAGAAAGAGATATGTGCAGCTCCTATCGGGATTTGTCGGCACATTCGGGCGGTGTTGCTGGTCTTGTTTTAACCTGTCGAAGTGTCTTGAGTTACCGAGATACCGAGTCTGATCGGAACGTCTTGGGAGGAGGTCTATTCCTTCGTTGACCGTGAGAGCCTGTCATGGGCTAAGTTGGGACTCCCCTGCAGGGATTGAACTTTCGAAAGCCGTGCCCGTGGTTATGGGCAGATGGGAATTTGTTAATGTCCGGTTGTAGAAAGCTTGAACCTTAATTTAATTAAAACGAATCAACTGAGTGTGTTGCCGTGATGGCCTCTTCTCGGCGGAGTCCGGGAAGTGGACACGGTGTTGGAGTAATGTTTGCGTAGGTTGTTCTCTAGTTTCTCGCTCGTGCTTTGCCTCCTCTTCTCGCTCTCCTTTGCGAATAAGTTAGCCACCATACTTGCTAGTCGCTTGCTGCAGCTCCACTCATATTTTACCTTGCCTTACCTATAAGCTTAAATAGTCTTGATCGCGAGGGTACGAGATTGCTGAGTCCCTGTGGCTCACAGATTACTATTACACCAGATGCAGGGCCCGATGATTCGGGCTCCAGGAGACGCGTATGAGCTCAATTGGGAGTTCGACGAACACTCTCAACGATACTATGTTTCCTTTCCCGATGATCAGTAGTGGTGCCCAGTTGGGGGTGATTGGGACCGTGTCGCATAATGGGTTCACTTTTATTTTGGCGCCGTAGTCGGGCCATGAGTGTTTGGATGATGTAATGTTATTTATGTTCTTGATTGATGTGGCGAGTGTAAGCCAACTATGTTATCTCCCCTTTTATTATTATATTACATGGGATGTTGTGAAGATTGCCTAACTTGCGACATATGCCTTTAATCCGATTATGTCTCTAGGTCGTGCCTCGACACGTGGGAGCTATAGTCGCATCGAGGGTGTTACAAGGTTGGTATCAGAGCCTTCCCCGACCTTAGGAGCCCCATTTCTTGATCGTTTTTAGCGGCCGAGTTGTGTCTAGAAAAAATGTTTTGAGTCTTTAGGAATTATATATCAGAGAGATTAGGAATTATTTTTACTTCCCAGTCTCCTCATCGCTCTGGTAAGGCATCCTGACGTAGAGTTTCGACTCTTCTCTTCTCAAATTTCACTAAATTTTTTTTTTAGGATCACGCGGGTATCTTGGAATCGTTCCGATGGTTTTATGATGAGAACATTGTCTTGGTGCCTCCTGTCAGGGGTTTAGTGGAAGTGTCCCGGGGAGTTGAGCTCTGAGGTGTTGTCATCATAAGTTTATCGTTGCAGTTCTGGAATACCTGAGTTTAGTACGCCGACATCGAAAATCTCTTTTATGCAGTTCGTTGGTGAGATAACCTCGACGCCACCCAGTACTGGGGCGGGAGTTCGGGAGTATCGCCATAACTTGTATAACGGATGCTTTTCGAAGGTTGAGGTAGATGGTTTCCGAAGGTTTCTTGGTTATGTGTTGAAGGATGGATACGGTTGGATGTAGGATTTGCTAGTTTGGGTGAGATATTATGCTTCCCCTGTATCCCCAACACCTGATTGCATAACCGGAAAGGTTCGGGAGTTTCATAGGTGGGAATTCTAGTAGCTCTAGTTCTTCTTCCACGGATATTGGTTTGAGATTGGGATTTCTTACCGATTATTCGTTCTTGATCCGTACCTTGTTGATTTATTTCTCTACCTTAATTCTAAGTGGCTTCTCAATTTATGGATATGTGACCATTTCAAGAGGAATGCATTCGTTCATCTTGTTCGGATGTGAAGACTATATGTTGCAATTTTCATTCCGTTGGATTCAGCTTCAATATTTATCTGTCAATGTGCTAATGGTGGTCACCCTCTTCAGGATGGCTCCTCCAACGCGCACGACTCCGAATCCTGATCCGCCACCACCTCCACCTCCTCCGGAGGCATGGCAAGCTGTGATGGCGGCAACCAATGCAAACACACAGCTGATCATGCAAATTCTTCAAGAGTGCAATCAAGGCAGTCAAGGGAATCAAGGCAGCAATCAGAGTCACTTTGCTACACTCAACCAGTTCCTTGCTAACGGGCCAAAGACTTTCAGCAATTGTGTTGAGGCAACCGATGCTGACGATTGGCTTGTGGATCTGTGCAAGCATTTCGAGTGTAGTAACGTCAGGCCTGAGGACTTTGTTAAGTTCGCTTCCTTCCAACTCAAAGATCAAGCTATAGAATGGTTCCAGCAGTACAAAGACTCCAGAGGTGGACGTGTTATCACTTGGGATGATTTCCGTCGAGATTTCCGAGCTCATCATATTCCCCAGAGTGTGGTTGAAAGCAAGCGTGAGGAATTCCACAATCTGAAGCAAGGCTCTTTGTCTGTCTATGACTACAACAAGTTGTTCCAGAAGCTCGCCTACTTTGCCAAGCAGGACGTCCCTGATGAGAAGAGCATGATATATCAGTTCAGGGGTGGTCTCAGAGAAGATATTCAGCTCGCTCTTGTTCTCTTCGAGCCCTTGAGATACGATGAGTTCTACAACATGGCACTGAAGCAAGAGGCTGCTCAGTTGAGGTGTGATGCTTCCAAGAAGCGAGTCAGAGATGTTACTCCTTCTTCCTCTACTCAAGTGGCCAAGCAGCAGAAGTTTTGGCTTCCTCCTCCTCCGTTCCGTCAGCCGTATCAGCAGAAGAGCAAAGGTGGCGGTGGTTCTTCCCACCCACCCAACCCTGGCTTTCAGAACAAGGCTTCGTCTCAACCTCCAAGATCGAGTGCTCCGTATCACCGTCCGCTTTCAGAGGTCACGTGCAAACAAGTGCCAACAGAAGGGTCACTATGCCAACAAGTGTTTCAACTAGAGGCGTCTTCCTCCTCCTCCTGTGAGATCGGCAAGTACAGCTGTGGTCAAGCATAACCCCAAGTTCGCCAAGGTCAACTTGCTGAATGCAGCTCAGGCAGAGGAATCACCAGATGTGATCATGGGTAACCTTCCTGTTAATGACATTCCCGCAAGAGTTCTTTTTGACACTAGTGCATCTTTATCATTTTTGTCGAAGCCTTTTGCATCCATGCATGATGTGCATACTATTGATTTGCCTAAGCCGATAGCGGTTTCTTCTCCGGGTTTGTTCATGATCACCAAAATGATGGCTCCCGATGTTACTATCACATTGGGCGACTACAAGTTCCTTCCTTCTCCTATGGTGCTTGGTAACTCAGATATTAATCTTATTCTTGGAATGGATTGGCTTTCTAAGCACAAGGCTCAGCTTGATTGTGCAGCCAGGCAGATTCAATTGACTCATTTGTCTGAGGATGTAATTGTCTTTGCCGCTCGTGATGATACCATTCGTCTGTTTTCTCTCAATGAGAAGGGTGAATTGGATGCCATCTCTCAAATTCCAGTCATTTGCGAATATCAAGACGTCTTTCCAGAAGAGCTCCCAGGAATGCCTCCGCACCGGCCAGTTGAATTCGTTATTGAACTTGAGCCTGGCACGGAACCTGTGTGCAAGCGTCCTTACAAGCTCGGACCTGAAGAGTTGAAGGAGCTGAAGAAGCAACTCGATATGCAAGAGAAAATGGGTCTCATCCGGCCTAGTTCTTCTCCGTGGGGTTGTGGTGTTCTTTTTGTGAAGAAGAAGGATGGAACGGACCGACTTTGTGTTGATTACCGTCCAGTGAACAAGAAGACCATCAAGAACAAATATCCACTTCCCAACATCAATGAGCTGTTCGAACAACTCAAAGGTGCCCAAGTATTCTCCAAGCTTGATCTCCGTATGGGTTATCACCAGATTCGCATTCATGAAGAAGATATCCCCAAGACAGCATTCAGAACAAGCTTTGGTTCATATGAATACACTGTCATGTCTTTTGGCCTCGCCAACGCTCCTCCGACGTTCTCTCGCATGATGAACTTCATCTTCAACGCCTACACCAATGACTTCGTTTCGGTCTATCTCGACGACATTCTGGTTTTCTCCAAGAACAAGGAAGATCATGCCAAGCACTTGCGTTTGGTTCTCGATAAGCTCAGAGAACATCAGTTCTATGCCAAGTTCTCCAAGTGTGAATTTTGGATTGATGAGGTTCTTTATCTTGGTCATATCATATCTGCCAAGGGCATTGCCATGAATCTTGAGAAGGTGTCTACAATTGTGAATTGGGAACCTCCTCAGAACGTGAAGCAACTCCGCAGTTTTCTCGGTCTCGCAAGCTATTGCCGAAGATTCATTGAAAACTTTTCCAAGATTGCGAAGCCTCTCTCTAATCTTCTTCAGAAGCACGTCAAGTATGTTTGGTCTCCGGAGTGTGACATTGCTATCAACACTTTGAAAGAGAAATTGATCACTGCACTAGTTCTGACTCCGCCTAATGAATCCAAGCCGTACGAGGTCTTTTGTGATGCCTCTCTGCAAGGTCTTGGCGCAGTATTGATGCAAGAGAAGAAAGTTGTTGCTTATACATCTCGCCAGTTGAAGCCTAATGAGAAGAACTACCCCACTCATGATCTCGAGTTGGCGGCAGTTGTGCATGCTCTTTTGACTTGGAGACATCTTCTTTTGGGAAGAAAAGTGGACATTTTCACTGATCACAAGAGTCTCAAGTACATCTTCACTCAGCCTAATCTCAACCTCAGGCAAACTCGATGGGTTGAAATGATTCAAGAGTATAATCCGAGTATCGAGTATACTCCAGGCAAGGCCAATGTGATTGCTGACGCTTTGAGCAGGAAGCGTATTGCAACAGTCTGATTCTCAAGCCTTGTCAACCCGAGCTTTGTGAAGCTTTCCGCAAACTTAATCTGCAAGTTGTTCCTCAAGGATTCCTCGCCAACCTTCAAGTCTCTCCTACCTTAGAAGACCAGATTCGCCAAGCCCAGCTTCTTGATGCTATGGTGAAAAAGGTGAAGATTGGGATTGCCAAGAGTCAGTCCAAGTACAAGTGCTACCGCCTTGATGACAAGGACACTCTCTTCTTCGAGGATCGAATTGTTGTACCCAAAGGTGACCTTCGTAAAGTGATCATGAACGAGGCTCACAATTCTCTCCTCTCCATCCACCCTGGGAGCACGAAGATGTATCAGGACCTTAAGCAAGCTCATTGGTGGACTCGAATGAAGCGCGAGATCGCTCAATTCGTGAATGAATGTGATGTCTGCAGAAGAGTGAAGGCAGAACACCAAAGGCCAGCTGGTCTCCTCCAACCTCTTTCCATTCCAGAATGGAAGTTTGACCACATTGAAATGGACTTCATGACTGGGTTTCCTAAGTCCAAGCGTGGCAATGATACTATATTCGTTGTCATCGACAAACTCACCAAAGTGGCTCACTTTCTGCCTATCAAAGAGTCGATCACTGCAGCTCAATTGGCGGAACTCTATACCTCTCGTATTGTCTCTCTGCACGGTATTCCTCAAGTGATCTCTTCAGACTATGGCAGCATCTTTACCTCAAAGTTTTGGGATTCTTTTCAGAAGGCCATGGGCACCAACATCCGCTTCAGCACAGCTTTCCATCCTCAAACAAGCGGTCAAGTCGAGCGTGTCAACCAGATTCTTGAAGATATGCTCAGGGCTTGTGTGATCTCCTTCGGCATGAAGTGGGAGGATTGTCTTCCTTACGCTGAATTCTCCTACAACAACAATTTTCAAGCAAGTTCGGGTAAGGCCCCTTTTGAAATTCTATATGGCAAGAAGTGCCGTACCCCTCTCAACTGGTCTGAAACCGGTGAACGTCAGCTTTTGGGTAATGACTTAATACAGAAGCAGAAGAAATGTGCAAAGTCATTCGTGATAACCTCAAAGCAGCCCAATCCCGCCAGAAGAGTTACTATGATAGTAAGCACCGTGATTTGGCTTTCGAGATCGGAGATCATGTTTACCTCCGCGTCTCTCCTATGAAAGGTACTCGTCGCTTCGGTATCAAAGGGAAGCTTGCCCCTAGATACGTGGGACCTTTCAAGATTGTCAGCAAGAGAGGCAACCTCGCCTATCAACTCAAGCTTCCTTCAAACTTTGCAAATGTTCATGACGTGTTCCACGTATCCCAGCTTCGAAAGTGCTTCAAGACTCCTGACCGCACCGTCGACTTCGAGGACATTGAGCTCCAAGAAGATCTCTCTTATCGTGAGCACCCAGTTGCTATTCTTGAAGAGACTGAACGCAAGACTCGCAACAAGTCAATCAAATTTCTCAAAGTCAAGTGGTCACACCATTCCGATCGTGAAGCTACCTGGGAACGCGAGGATCACCTCCGTTTTGAGTACCCGGCGTTCTTTCAGTCCTAGATCTCAGGACGAGATCCTTTCGTAGTGGTGGAGTGTTGTAACACCCCGGATGTAACTTTCCCTATTTGTACTCCAACTCTTGCCGTTTCCGGCTTTAAGTTATATTTTTTTCCTCGGGTTCGGGTTTTTGTCTCCGTGTGTTGTTGTCATTGTCATGCATCTCATATCATGTCATGATGTGCATTGCATTTGCTTACGTGTTCGTCTCATGCATTCGAGCATTTTCCCCGTTGTCCATTTTGCATTCCGGCGCTTCGTTCTCCCCCGATGGTCATTTCTAGCTTTCTTTCGTGTGTGGGGATTAAACATTTCCGGATTGGACCGAGACTTGCCAAGCGGCCTTGGTTTACTACCGTAGACCGCCTGTCAAGTTTCGTACCATTTGGACTTCGTTTGATACTCCAACGGTTAACCGAGGGACCGAAAAGGCCTCGTGTGTGTTGCAGCCCAACACCCCTCCAATTTGGCCCAAAGCCCACCAAACTCTGCTCCATCTCCTAGAGCGTTCGATCACGATCGCGTGGCCGAAAACGGCACCTGATTTGGACTCTCCTAGCTCCCTCTATGCCTATATATACACCCCCCTCCAAAAATTCGCGGTTCAATCCACCCCTAACCCTAGAAAAAAAGATCCCCGCCGCCGCAGGACGTGTCCGACCCGCACTGGACAACGTCCGGATCCGCCTCTGCCTGTGGCCGCCTGCCACGTGGCCTTCCGCCGCTCGCTGCCGCTCCGGCCCGGGAGGCCCGGATCGGGCCCCCGCGAGCCCGAAGCCTCCGCCGCCCAGCGCCGCGCCCCCTCCGCCCTCGTCCTCGCGCCCGGTGGCCGGCGCCGCCACCCCTCCATCTCCGGCCGCCGGAGCTCCGGTCGCCCGAGCCGCCGGCGTTCCCCGCCGCCTCCACGTGCCACCACCGCGCCACCGCGGCCGCCCCGCGTCTCCACCAGCCGGCGCCGCCCGGCCCCGGCCTCTCCTCTCCTTCCCCGGCGAGTCCCTCCTACTCCGGCCACCACCGCGGCCATTGCCGGCCGTCGAACCTCGGGACACGTGCCTGCTACAGTAACCTCTCAGATCTGAGATCTGATAAACCCTAGGGTTGACTTTTTCCCCTCTCCTGCTAATTTTTATGCATACTTTGACCTGTGATATCTCCGCATCAGTAGCTCCGATTTGGGCATATAGCATATCAAAATGTTCGTCTCGATGAGTACATCATTTCATTCAAGTGCATCATTTTCATTTGAGTGCATCTTGATGCCCGAAATGCTGTTAGAAGGAGGCTTCATGAGTTAATTGTCAGATCTGCTAGTTCATCTTAGACTTTTGTCATTTTTGCCATGATTAATGTGTGCATGCTATGCCCGTGAGTTCTTCATATGTTTTGTTAAGGGTTTTGTCATCTATCCAGAGGTGCAACCCATG